>NW_015387014.1:507790-525050 GCF_001527695.2 Protobothrops mucrosquamatus | reverse complement strand
CGGCCGACAAATGGTCTTCCAGTGTCAGCCGTGGATCCAGGAGGACACCCAAGTTGCGTGCCCTCTCTGAGGGGGCCAGAGTCTCGCCCCCTATAGTCAGCGATGGAGTCAGCTGACTATGCCGGGGCGCCGGCAACCACAGCCACTCGGTCTTGGAAGGGTTGAGTCTGAGTCTGTTCCTCCCCATCCAGACCCGTACTATAGCAGTTACCATTAAAAAAGAATGCATTTTATCAAAAAATATAAGCTACTGTTTTTTACAGCACAATCGCCATTATGAGAATATGATACAATCTCCAAGTTCCATTTTTAATCTAATTCAAAATGCAAGTTTTATGGCCCTAATGTTGAACTTCTTTTGCCACCTGTTCCCGTAGTACACAGTCTGTCAAAGAACTTAGGAAAATGTAAACCATGCAAAATTTTCTGTGACATTTCATTGTTAACTCTTTAAAAATTACATTGGTTGTTTATGATAAATTATCATGCAATTACTTGAATTAGATAAATTAAAAAGATTATACTAGTGACAGATGATTACATTTCAGATACAAAATGTAATGGAGTATATTAAGGCCAATTTAATGCATGTGTGTGTGTGTTTGTGTGCAATGGAGTATATTAGGGACCAATTTAGCATGTGTACGTGTGTGTGCGCGTACACACACACACACGCTCAGCCAGGTGGAACCTACATGTTAAATGTTAATTTTAATTATTTAATGGACCACTTTTTCCTCCTTTTTTGTACACTATTTTTTTCTTCCTTTGTTGTGGTTAGGATTGAATGTATGTTTTTGTTTTGTTTCATTTTGTTTTATTGTTCTGTATTTTATTCTCTATGATAAAGCAATAAACTTATAAAAAAGATTTCTGTCTATATTCAAGAATAAAGGAAATTGCTTAGAGGAAAAAAAAGAAGAGAGAAAATAAGGAAACACTTAATATCGGACTGTTACAGAGTTATTCTACATACCTCAAATATATGAATTATTTAGGCTTAACTCATAGTTATTTAGGCTTAGATAACTTCGGTTACTGATGAAAAGCAAGATTACCCAATTCTTTACATAAGAAATATAAAATTCTCTCTATTTCCAGCCTTCCTAGGTGAGCCACAAAATGGCACAAATGAGAAATAAAAATTTTCATAAAAGCAAACTTTTTTGGGGGGGGGAGGGAATCTCCGGGGGAGGGGGGACAAGGTCAGAGAAGAAAACAGATGGGATAGAGAAACCTTATAGAACCACCAGCAGTGGCTACAGAATGCTTGAAAAGTACAAATTACTTCAGTGGACATGAGTCCTGGATACACTATATTGTCATGTGCATGATATGGATGCAAAACCTGACTTCCTCAAGCATGTAAGGTCTACATCAATGATTTGTGATAATGGAAAATAGTTCAAACAGGAAGAGATAGCTTTTTATGCTACCCAAGACAATATTTCCTACACTATCCTTTATTGCTATATTTATTTTATTTATTTATACTTTGCTCTTAGCCTAAAAGTATTCCAGAGTGAATCTACAGAATACAAATAAGACAAGCTCTGCCCTCAAGAGTAGCTTAAGTGGGGAGCGGCAGGAATCCCAACTAAGTGCAGGGGTGACCTAGAATAGTGGGAAAGTGTCATGGGGGGGAGGGGAAGGTCCTGAGTGGGTCAGTTCAGTGAGTGAGTTGGGGAAACTGAGGGAGAGCTTGGGAAGCCCAGCACAGGGTATACACATGTGTGGAAAGGCCAAGGGATGGTGAGGTGAAGTGGGGCGGGAGCACAAGAATGCCAAGGGTTGGATAGCATGGAGGAGTGTTAGCACATGCAGCCAAGGGATTTACCAAAGCAACTTCTGAGCTTTCCTGTCTGCTTCCCTATTGACTTTGCTTGTGGAAAGCAGACAGGGAAAGGTGCAAATGGCGATCCCATAACAATGGAACACTGCAACCATAGTAAGTGTGAACCACTTACCAAGCTCCCAAATCACAATCACATGACTGTGGGCTGCTACAATGGCCAGAAATTTATGGGCTGGTAATAGGTATGTTTATTCAATACTGTCACAACTTTGAACAGTCAGTAATCCAGGACTACCTGTAGTCCAAACTTTATTAAAATATATGTTTAAAAAATAGTTGACGAGTGAACGGGCCATATTTCAGGTTCAAAGTTATCTTAACGCAATATTTAACACACTCTGACAGATCCTCTCCTACATATCCCTGTGAGCACTCCTACTAGCAAATGACAAAATTAATAGTGTTAATAAGCAGAGGATAATTCACACTCCTACTTATTTAAAAGAAAAAAAAAACATGTAATAACACAATTATAAAAATAGTTTATATGGTATCATGTATCATTTTCCAGTAGAGGCCTGCAACATTTACTGTTTCTAGAAAGCGATTATACTTCAACTCAGATGAAATAAAAAGCTGTATTTATTATAGAAATAACAAATTAGGAATAGTGAGGAATGCCAGTTGTTCATATCAACACCTTTTTAGTAGATTTATACGTCTGACCTCAACTTTTGATAGAAGAGGTTTGCTCAATTTCAAAAGACAGAGAAACATTGCCTTGAGATTTTGAAATGAGAATGCCTCACAATATTGTTTGGGGGAAATGGCAAGAATATGCCATTATCTCAAGTACAGAAAGTAACAGTCTTTCTCTTTCAAAGTGGAAATGTCAGGCTTCCAAATAAAACATTTTTAAAATGATATCCAAAGAAAAGGGAGAAGAAATGCCTGAAACATCTAATATAACTTAAAAAAATTAAATGGAAAATGGAATAAAAGGAAATGAACGAATAAAACTAAGTAGAAAAAATATGCAAGGCGTTACTTGTGGAACTATTGAGATTCAATTTGCCATATAAAAAGAAACAATTGGAAAAACCATGAAATATGATTCTTTAAAAAGTGTTACAAGTCCATCAGCTGCAGGTAGTCCTTGACTTACAATAGTTTGTTTAATGACCGTTCAAAGTTACAGTGGCACTGAAAATAATGACTTATGACTCTTTTCCACACTTACAACTTTTGCAGCATCCCAGCCTCACACGATCAAAGTTTGGCTACTTGGCAACTGACTCATATTTATGACAGCTGTAGTATGCCAGCATCATCTTTTGCAACCTTCTGACAAACAAATCAATGGGGAAGCCAGATTCACTTAACAACCATATTACTTACTTAACAACTGCTGTGATTTACTTAACTGTAGCAAGAAAGTTCATAAAATAGGGCAAAACTCACAACAACTATCTCGTTTAGCAACAGAAATTTTGGGCTCAATTGTGGTTGTAAGTCAAGGACTACCTGTATTTCTGATGTTGCATATTGATACCTTCTACATACCACTTTTCCAGAGTAAGAAAACATTTTTTTAATAAATATCAAAACAGCCTGGCAGGCTGAGGTATGAACAACTTCAAGTACATTTTACCTTTTCTTCTCCTGGAAAGCCTTATGCTATTAACATATGTAAAAACACGTCTAGAGGCTGCTAGAAAAAATGGACTTATGGAGAAACTCTAGAGGGAAGCCTGTATAATTGCTTTACAGAGAGAAAATTGCACAGAAATTGTTTTAGACAAATACTTTTATTACTCTATATGCAATATAGTCAATTCTCCTGCATTAGCACAACTTCCCAAAATGGCACTTACCTTGCACATAGATAGGATATTAACATTGATCATCTTGTCAATTTGCTGTAATGGGGAAAAAACAAAACAGCATTATTATGAATTCTTGATTTAAAAGTTTGCAGCCACTAAGATGACTAGAATATATACTATGCACAAATTATCTGATCAAATTTGGGCGCTCAATTGGCATCTTGGTAATTTATTGATCTGATGTGATTTCTGGATCCAGAATTCAAAGTTACAGTACTGCAGAATCAGAAATTTAATTCATTTTTCTTGGCAGAGTTGATACAACCGTGCTATATCAATGTATTATCTCAAACTTTGTTTTTTAAAAATATTTAATTTAAAATATGCCTTAAAATTATCATTTAAGGCAGAGGTCCCCCACCTTTTGGGCACCAGGGACCGGTTCTGTGGAGATAAGTTTTTCTGCGGACTGGAGGGTGCGTGGTTTTGTGTGCTGTCTGCATCCTCTGGATGGGGCTTTGCTTGTTTGTGCGGACCGGTTGCTGGCATGCCGTGGTCCGGTACTGGTGCACGGACCGGGATTTGGGGAACCCTAATTTAAGGTCAAATTGTCTTGAAATTTTCATGGATATAATCTCTACAATGATAACTAAAGTCAGAGGGGGGGGGGTTTCTGCAAAAGAAAGGGATGATATCCCTTCTTGAATGCAGATGACATGATTATTGAGACTGATATGGAAATATAAGGGATTAATTCACTTCTTTAAGCTTGCTAAATATAGTGCTTTGAAAACTATAGATTATAGCTCCAGCATCTCTGAATTAAACTAATGTTCAGACTAGATCGCCTGCAGACTGAATGAAAAAATAAAATTATCACACTTAGGATGAATAATTATGAAAAAATGGAGCACAGCCATGTGAAGCAAATGGTAAAATTAAGACTCTCCACTTCGTGATCTCTTCACCTGCAAGATCCTGCGATTGGTTTGAGCCTAATTGCACAGATTGTTGTGCTTTGATAACAAACTTATACACGATATGTATATAAATTATTAATGCTTCTCTCCCTTTTCTACAACATCAGAAAGCACCAGAAAAAGAGATTAAGACTGGACTTTATTGATACCCAACATTAGAATGCACTGGGTTCAGGCTTATCCACTCAACATTGGGAATGAAAATGTGGCTCAAATGATTCCCTTTCCCCTTGGCATTTCCCCAAATTACACTCACATTCATCACGTGTCAGATGTGCCCATTCTGAATGGAAAATCTGCTATTGTTTGTTTTAAATGTTTTTATTTTATCACAGATAGATATTGTTTTATTTCTGGGTTGTGAGCTGTCCAGAGTTTCAGTCAAGATGGGCCTCTATAAAATGTTTTAAATGAATACATTCATTCATTCATCGAGGATTTAAGAATGAGTCTTGATGGGAGAGACGTTGCAAATACAAATCCTGAGTGGACTGAGGGACAAAATCTTCTTAAAACAAAACTCAAGAGAAGGTGGCTGAGGAAGCAGTAGAGCAAAAGAAGACATAAAAGGCAGGTAAGGTAAAGACTGAAAGAAAAGCAATATCACAATTTGAAATAGCAAATATCTATATACTTTTTGGATCCAAATTACATGCTTGTGTGATCAAGTAGAAAGTATAACTTTCTATTGTTTTTTTCATCTTGCTTTTCAAAGCAGCTTAAAGAACTCCTACATAATAATCTACTTTCTCATCTTGAATCCTTGTGTGAAGTGTGACATAAAACAACTGAACATAAATTGGCAATAAATCAAATCCTTTAGGTCAGGATTGTTAAACTGCTGGCCCGCGGGCCGGATGCATCATGCCGAAACCGCGCCCACTCCATTGCCAGCAACGGCAAAAAAGTCATGACATGTCACATGATGTTGCAAGTTTGACACCCCTGCTTTAGGTATTGTTTGGGGAGCTGGGGTGGAATTTTTACCATCATAGATTTTCACTTATCGAAATATAGTTAATATAAAGTACATGGTAATTAATTTATTTAAAAACTTCATTTTACTATTTTATGTGATATTGCTTAACTATGTATACAATACATCTTATATACATTTTACCAAATTAAAGGGCAGCTCAGACAATCATGTTATGTTAAAAACAAAGCAATTCCTACTCTTTATGGCCAGTAGAGCAACCTCAATTATTATTTTTTTTGCATGTGAAACACAACCAAAATAAGATACTTTTACAAAACTGAGAGAAAAGGATGTAAATGCAACATTAATTCAAACAAGACTAATGCCCTTAATATTGGGGGTTTTAATGAATGTATCGAAGGTATGAAGATATGAAGTATCCTGACTCCTTGGATTAGGATTAGTCATTATACATTTTAATTTGAAATTAATGAACTGTTCATAGGACTGTTTCTAAATCTAGGGAGAGGAGATGCTAATAGGTTCTTATTCATACTTTTTCAATTATGATTCTATTAACAAATCAAATAAAACCAGTGTTACACTTAACAAATATTTAAATTTAATATTAAATATTAATTTTAAAAGACAAGTGTGGAAGGAAAAGAATACTTACTCTATCTAAATTTGGAATCTCAAGGAAATATTCAGGATAATCATATGAAGCACCCACGTTGTTCACTGAAACATAAATAATTTTAAATATACACCTTGAATGTATCATGTTCAAAAATTAAAGTTTTGAGAGCACTGTGTTTAGCAAATAGTTAAGTAGCATGTCACTGACATCCCTAGTTCCTATAAGCATCAATGCCTGAGATTATGCATTTATTAAAGTTTTTTAATATGTTATTAATCAAGGCAAAGAACAGCAATGAACACAAAAAGACTGTCAATACTGTCACTTCTATTAAAATCATAAAGCACCAGAAAGGCTAATTTGGTTGGATCCAGACTTAGCCATACTTACAACAGATTCCTGATTGTTTTCACACATGACACAAAACCAGGATTGTCTACTATGGTTAATTTAATAAGTCATAATGGCCTGGATCGCCCATAACACTAAGCTATAAAAGATGATTCATCTGTTAAGCTAAGCCAAATAGCTTAATTATTTTGTTTGATGTGTGAATTTTGCTGCTGAAATCAACAAGGACTTAATTTATCATGATTTCAATACATCTGTTTTAAGAGGCTCTCTGGATTTAATCTATGTTTAAATTTCAACTCATCAATTACAGTCTAAATTCAGTTTTAATCCTGGCCTACCAACTTGGAACTGACTATAATTTATAATTATAAATTAAATAACAGATTAAAATACAGCTTCTCAGTTTAGTTATAGCAAATTAACTGTTCCACTATGCAGGAACAATCCCAATTTCTTTATGCTAAAATATGGTTCACTGGACTAAGTTAAGTTTGGATCAAGTCACTGTAAAGTATGATTTTAAAAGAATGCAAATGCTAACTTATATAACTGTGTTTATGATTGGTACATAGAGCTAAGAAAATGTTACCAGCTAAAACAGTGTAACATACAGCAGTTCTTACAATGAAGAACTTTATATGTCAATGCACTCTAGTTACTGAACTTTAAATGACATATAGTAGTCCAAGAGATTAAATTTTAAAACAATGCAAACAGCAACATTCTAGCAAACATGTTAGATAAATGTAGTTGAACATTCAACCTAATTACATGGCAATATAGAACTGAATTTGTATTTATCAGGCAATTATGAATTGTAGTCTCATTACCCTTAAACATAAAACCATTGCCATTTTTGCCAATAAAACACAGTTCTATAAAAAAAAATCTTTTGGATAATCTATTTTTTTTTGCAACTCTTGTACTGACACACTGATTAACAAATAACCTTGTGTACAGCTAGACTCTGTGAAAAAGCATTCACCCCTCTAGTTTAATTAATTAAATTAAATAACTATGGCCAATATGAGTACTTTCTTAAACCATCACAAACGATTTGAAATAATCCTATACTATATAAATCTCATAAACTTTATCTCAGTGAAATTCTCATCACACCGATTCTATAGATATGTCATGGTCCCATTTCTAAAGAGTTGCATTAAAAAGTCACTGCCTGTTAGTTTGAGGAAAGTTACAAAATGATTTCTAAATTCAGGGGCACAACCAATCCTCAGAGACAGATTTTTGAAATGGAGAAGACTTGAACCAATAATGAATCTTTCCAAAAGTGGCTATTCGGTAAAAATCATAAAAGAAAACAGTGTAAATTTGTCCAGGAAGTCATAAAAGCTTCCGAACAACATCCAGAGGTCTGCAGGCTTCTCTCGCTAGGGTTTATCCATCAGAAAAGTACCAAGTAAAAATGAAATTCATGGAAGAGAATAAAACCCAAGAACACTGATGCTCATTTCAAATTTGGAAAAATAAAATAAAACAAAACAAATTTCCCCCTAAACCCAGCACCTGGATGACTGGATGATTGATTGATGAATCAAAAGTGAATCGTTTTGGGCTACATGGATATCATTATGTACAGCAGAAATCATACAATGCACTCCACAAGAAGAATTGCATACCGCTGTCTAGCCTGGTGGTGATTGTGTAATGGTTTGAGGATGCTTTTCTGTCTCAGGATGTGGACAACTTGCCATTGTTTAAGAAAGATCTGGTTTGTTTCAGAAAAATTTACAGGGAATACAAATCTCTTCATAAGCTGAAGCATAATGGCAGCAAGATAGTGATTGTCAACAAGAAGTCAGTCTTACAACAGAATGGATGAAGAATAAATACAATGTTTTGAACCAACCAAGCAGAGGTCCATGAAAATAGTATGGCTATGCTAGAAAATCTTCCAATGTTTTTGAGTTGAAACAATATGCCATAGAAAAAAATGTTTCAAATTCCTACATAGTGATGTAAGAGATTGAACATCAATTACAGGAAGCATTTGGTTGCAGGTATTGCAATCAGTTATTGAATCTAATGGGGTCGCTGGTCACTGCAAGGTGGATGATTTTTTAAATATACCGAACAACCAAACTTTCATGTTATTTATTTACTCACAGACATTTCATATATCAATAAGCTTATATGAACTTAATAATATTCAGCAACAATGACACGCAGAAATTCAAAATAACCAAAAGGAGGTAAATACTTTTGCACAGAACTGAATATGCCTTTTCAAAATTGGCCCCAGAAAATAAATGAATAAAGTTTATTAACTATCGTTTCAGCCTTCTTTCATTCGGATGCAAATTTTAACTACTTATTTTCTACTTCAAATAAGCATCTGTTAATTGTACCTAGAGAACCAGTTTGGTGTAATAAGTAAAGGCACCTGGCTAGAAACTAGGAGACTATGAGTCTAGTCCTGCCTTAGGCATGAAGCCAGCTGGGTAACTTTGGGCACTCATTCTCTCTTACTCCTAGGAAGAAAACAATGGCAACATCCTTCAGGAAATCCTGCCAAGAAAACTACATGCATTTCTCCAGGCGGTCATCAGGAGTCAAAGGAGTCTCTCTCTAATCAGTTGAATTATTTTATAACCGATACTGTAAAACTACTGTATGATTATTTGCTCTAATATGCCAAATTGCTATCATGAGCTGCCCATCAATATCATTTATAGCCCTATTAAGAGTATTTGTTCACGATGTCTAAGAATAAATGATAACTCTTCAACTGAGACTGAATTTGACTATAGAACATTAGATGGCAGTATAAACCCACACATGGTGTACATGATCTTTGAAATCTCTCAATAAGGAATATTTTGAGTGGAGTGAGGAAAACAAAAAAGACAGTATTCTTTTGCAAAACAGTATTCTTATTATTAAACATTTTCTTTCAGCCACAATTTCTTGTTTTTAAGATGTTTTCTGTTTTGTTTCCATGTTTCTAAGAGATCCGTTTTTTTTAGATTAATTAAATGTAAGTGTTCTGAATTTTTTTCCCACACACTTCAATTTTTTCCTTCACACAATCTGTGATGTTCCAGTCATCACCAATCAATTAAATAAAACTTCCATTCGACATAATTTCAATCTAGGTTTTTCATGAAGTATTTTTGGTTATCGGAATTACCACTCACTTTAAATGAGTCCTTTAAAAAAAACAAAAAAAAAACCCCTGGTATCTGTGGGTGGTAAATGGTTGTTTTCTTGGGCTCAAGAACAGAGATAGACAGTATGTTGAAGCAGTAAAGCAGTAAAGAGATTCCTCTAGAAGAAGGCAATGACAAAATTTAACAAGATCATGAAGAATGAGGGTACTGAAATGACAAAAATAGTTTGTGGTAGCAATATATGGATAAGAAAATTGGTCACTGATAAAAAATAAAGACAGAGGCCTATAAAATATGGACTTAGAGGTGATTGCTAAAAGTATCATGAGCCTCAAGAAAAAGAAATCAACCAGTCGTAGATTAAATGCTGCACCCTTGAACAGATGGTCAACAAGCAAAAGTGTGCATTCTTCGGACATGTGATGTGAGTAGATGGTAGATTAGAAAAATGATTGTGTTTCCCAACATTGAAAAGAAATGAAACACTGTTCTTCAATTGTTTTCATTGCATGGAATCTGTTGGCTAAATAATAATGTAATGTTTTATGGATTTGTTTATAGATAAGAGATGGGATATGGGATGAAGAGAGAAATGTTTGTATCTTTAGAGAGAATGAAGAGTTACTGGTAATAAATTTGTTTAAACTTTTGTGATGAAGCTTGGAACTCATTTCTTTATACATTTGTTTCCTCTTTTTTATTATATTCTTACCTTTTTTTTCCTTGCACTTTTTACTACTTTTCTTTATTGTCTTTCCTTTAAGTTTATTTTGTATTAATTTTCACTATTATAATTACAATTTTTAATAATAATAATAATACCCCAGAGCTTCTGATCAAAAGGCAACTGTCTAGTGATAGAAAATTGGTTGCATTTGAAAGAACTTTTTTTTTGTCCCTTGTCTCACATGGAACCATAATTAAATTCCCATGAAAGCCTAGGTTTCCATGGAACACAGTTTGAAAAATTCTGAGCTAAAACTGGAAGACCACAAGATGAATGGGACAGATATTATTCGAATGTCCTCATAAGAGCTATTGTTAGTGACTGGAAAAAAATTGGAGTCTTTCAGGAGTTTGGAATGTTCCACAGGGCATCTTCTTTGCATGCCACTATGGAGGCTTCATGGGTGTAGTCTCTTTTTGCTGTGCTGCTGGGCCAAGCTGAGGTGCTTATGGCTTCTTTCCCTGGCACTGCACTTCCATCGCACTGCACCCCCCCCCAAATAATTTTTTCAGTCTGTGCCAGGCCTTCTAGGAACTCCAACCTGAGGCCCTCAGCTCCACTTAACAATTGCACCTGGGAGAAACAGGATGCCATCATAAAGTTATCTCATGTCACATGGTGATCCACTTAACAACCACAATGTATTACAACCATAATTCCGGGCTCAGTTGTGATTATAAGTCAAGAACTACCTGTAAAGTAATAAAAATACGGGGTAATTGACATTACATTAAACTTTGGCCACGTCATGCAGGGGAATTCCCTGGAGAAAGCAATTATGCTTGGAAGAGTTAGCAATAAAGAGAAACCAGTCCACCAAAGAATACAGTGATAGGACACCATCAAAGCTAACATTAGCCAGAGCATAGAACAATTCAAAGAAGTAGTGCAAGATTAGAAGATATGGAGAGATGTGGCCCACAGAATTGCCAAGATTTGGACACGACTGAATGGATAAAATAAAATCATCATCATCATCTTTGGAAAGAATGCTCTATTTTTTCATGTTCAAGATATCAAGCTTTGTTCCACAGAGAATAAATACAATTAAAATGTGCATTTTATCAGCCCATTATGAGGTTATAGTTTCTTCCCATCCTCCCCCAAAACCCCCAAAGAAATTGAATTTAAGATAACAAACCTAAGATACCAATGTCAAGGCCTTCCAAGCCTGCTTTTATTTTGCTGTAAATAGTATCTCGGTTTTCAAAGTCAGCAGCAATTGTTTTTGTTTCCACCTTGAATTTGTCCTCTGAAATAAAGAACACATACATAACAGGTAACCATGGAGCACTGTGTCTCATTACTATTATACAATAAGCTGAAATGGTAAAACAGCCAAGGTTTTGAAATGTATCATTTTAATGAACCTTTTATCAGATTGTGCTTGAAGTTTGCTCAATTTTAATTTAAAGGCTTTCGAGAAATTCTAAGTTTCTTTATTTTGCAATAAAGATTTTTTTAAAAAAAAAATAGTTATTATTCTACAATACACCAAGCCTCTTCTCTTGAAGGGCTAACAGATTACTTATTTAGTAATCATTTACAATTATTCTTGTCTATTCATCACTGACCAGTTTTAAGCAACTTACCTTTAATACTGGATCAAGATATTTTCCAGGATCAATAACTATGAATGAACTATTATTACTTAATAGCAATAAAGTACTAATGACAACCTGGGAGCAAAATAATCATCTCACAGTTAAAAGTTGCTTCCTGATATTTTTTACCCAAAAGCAAGAGCAATAATAGAATGTAACACACAAAATAGCAATAGCAATATTATTATGGATTAGCCATTAGGCCATATCAAAATAGAGATTATAAAACACAGAAGATTAATAAGATTGTATATAACAACAGAATAAAAGAAACAAATAGAAAAATAATAAAAAAGCAAATTATATTTCTGTAACACCCCTACAATTTACCACAATCAGATATGTAGATCTCCAGTTCATAAAGGGCTATATAATATGTAATGTTTGAATTCTGACCACACGTGAAGTATGTTCTTTTTAATATAAGGATCCAAGGATCCTTATATTAATTAGGATCCAATTCATCTAATGTGCACTCTCTTTCTTATACAATTGACATCAAATGTTAATGTGTTATGTCTTCTATCTCTGCAGCTCTGCAAATACAAGTATCTTCGGTATAAGGTATGTGTCCAGTTGCACAAATCTTGCTTGAATACCATCCAAAGAATTATGCATTTCTAGGTTTCAATAACTTGGCAATTTGGAAAGTATGTTTGTAGTGGTTCATCCATTTTAATGTGCCAGTCTTATTGAGGATTGCTATATCTTTATGTGCGTCTATAGCCAAGATTCTTTGTGCAACTATTTTTTTAGCTAGTTCTCCAATTGTACAAGAGATAGGGAGACCACAGCTCCTAATGTAATTTGTCAGTTGCACAATCAAAGAGGTCTTGAACTGAAATTTTGTCTGTTCTAACAGATGCAATTTTGGAAGTCTGTCAGTTTCTATAGCATTAATTTTGCACCAATAATTATATGCCCTGATTAGACAAAGAACCAACTGTATAAATTCCCAATTTAGCTCTGACTGCAGCAACTGAGGTCCTTTTATCCACACCAAAATACTTCTTAGATACTGTGCTTATTCTTGTAGTGATATATATTTTAAACCCCCAACCTCTGCTCCATATAACAGAATGGGGGCAACTTTGGCCTTATATACTTTAAAAATTGGAGTTAAAAAACCTGGTTAACTGTGGTTAACTTACTTGACTTTCGTATTTTGTTCTGTTATAAAGCTGAATGTCATGCCTAGTACAAGCACTAGAAAAGCATATGGCTGACTCAATGGTAGTGGCAATGGAAGACCAAGTTTGGGACACATCATCCTGGAGAAAATCCATCTATGTGGCTGCTAAGAGTCATTTTGATGGTTCATCTTCATCATCATCGTTGTCATCATCATCACCACCACCACCACTATTGTATACGTTGATCAAACATTTCATTCTCTAGTTGAATTTGGATGTTAAGATTCTTCAAGTGCTCTATTTTGTTTGTTCCTGCTATTCTAGTAAGTTAACAAGTTCTTGTAATACTTCTGTGGGCAGAGCATACCCTATCAAGTGATTTATGTTTTAGCTATCTACTAATCCAAGCACTGTAACCTTCAGCAAGAAGATTCAATGAATCTCCTTACTAGGCATTCATTGGCATTGCACTGGATTCTACAATATGTGTGATATTCTATTAATATGCTACTGATAACGTATGGATTAATAAAGATTATTTATGGTAGTTCATCTTTTTCAATATCCCTTAAAATCTTGGATTATTGTTACTAGCCATAAAAAACCCATGAGCCTTTATAATAAAGAGATGTGATCTAGAAATAATGCTCATTGAGATCTCTCTGCTAAAACTGTGACCACAGGATTTCAAAGCAGAACAGATGTAGCTAAAAATAGCAGCACTCCACCTCACTCTAGAGATGTTCAACCTGTTGTATTTTTTTTCCTGATGTGATCACAAGATTGCTACTGCAGTAAGAACTATTTACGTCATTATTTTGCATAGCAGCATGTCCCCTGGGGACTTTGAAAATAATGCACTTACTTCCAAAAGATGAAATACAAAGTGAACATTTGTATCTTGCTTTAAGGGCTATTTATTTGGGGGATGGAGGAAAAACTAACTGAAAACAATTTATAATTCTCCATGGTTAGATAAACAATGGAAAAGCAAGATAAATGTGTACCATGTAGTTTGGTCCCAAGGTACAAGGTGACTAATTGAGAAAATATGGAAATCTGCAAACATTTGCAATGACAGAAAGATAAGGCAAAGCTAAGCCCTTCCCTCCTAAAATATAGTATTTACCAATCTAACAAGAGCACAATCAAGATTTATAGATCTGCATGCCACTTCACATTTTTCTTTTAAATAAATGAACACAGAAGATGATTTTAATTACAGAGATACAATTTGGTGTCTAACTATGATTCAGTGTATTAAAGGCTATCAGCAGAATGCACTTATGTGCAATTTACGGAACATAAATGAAGACTAAATATTTCATATATTACTTATATTAATACTAAATTGTTTCTAGCCTTTCTGCTCAATTTGTCCTATAAGGTGGATTACAACAAATAAAAAACAAAATTAAAATGAAACAAATTAAAAAGGCAAGTTAAACTCAGTTTTTAAAATTTAAAATCTAATCTAGGAAACCAAGTGAGTCTGTATTTTTATCAAGAAATCAACCAGTTGTATATTAAGACATTTAACAATATTATTCCCTTAGTAGCTCTATTATGTAGCCCTATTAATAGCCCTATTATCAGCAGTATGGCCATATCCTTTGAGCAGCACCCCATATCATTGCCTGCATCACCTTCCATTTTAACACAGATGGCAAGCACATGTGGGAACGGCTGAAACAAAGATGGCAAGACACAATAAATGCAGATATGAATATTGCACAGTTGGATCCAGATGCTGCGTCTGATCGTGCAAAATGGCGTTTGTTGATCTGAAAAAAAAATTCTGCACATGCGGGAATAAAGATAGGATGATGATGACTCCTTAGTTTAGTAGCCCTATGGCAAGACAAACATCTCACCAATTTATTGTTATCAGGGATGTGCAAGGTTCTTATTAAAAGTCATGCTATAATATTGTGCAAATACAATTAAAACTTTCCAATTCATGTAACTTTAACATTTTTAGCTCACTCTTCAGACAAAAATCATCTACATTGGTTGACTGATGGTGATTTATGTATTTCACTAAGATGGCCATCCATTTTAAAAAACACACCTCTGTGACTTACAACAGGGGTCCCCAACTCCCAAACCATGGACCGGTAACAGGCCACGGCATGCCAGCAACCGGTCCGCACAAACAAGCAAAACCCCATCCGTGGGATGCAGGCAGCACACAAAACCACACACTCTCCGGTTTGTGGGAAAAACTTTCTCCACGGAACCGGTCCCTGGTGCCCAAAATGTTGGGGACCTCTGACTTACAACAACAACAAAAGCCAAAAGCCAATAGAATCAAAACATTCTCCAACACATCCAGCAAAACCATCCCTGAGTTTAAATCTTACCCTAACATTGCACTTGTGGGAAGAGCCAGTTCTTATGATTTTCTGGAAGGCTATTAAAGCAGCAGCCTGCTGGATCTCAAGATAGGGGTTCCCCACAGATTTGGGTCTGCTAAGGAAAGGTTCACTCCCCCAAGTCCTACTAGGTGACAATATTACCCTGAGGGAGAGTCCTGCAAATACCTGTTCCGTGCCAGGTTAGCAAGTCATTAAATAACAAACGAGTTGAAGAGCCAGTAATGATGACAATTTGATTATTCTTCTCTTTTCACAGGGCGAACTCTGAGGAGAGTAGCAGTAATATGTGATTATGACTAATTATTCTTAGTTAAGGACTATAAACTAATTTTGTATTTCTCACATTCTGCAATTAAATGGCCAAACTATCGCCATTTTTAATATTTTTTACATGTTGTATGTAGCATGTAATACATTCAAGTAAGGACTTTCCAATAAGTGGAAAAAAAGGACTTTCTGATAAGCAGTTTGGGTAATGAAGGAAAGTTTGGGAGGCATCGCCTTATACTTTACTGACTGGAAAACAGATCATGGATCTATTTTTCTGTCTGGCTTTTTAAAATTGAGCTCTTTCATGTAAAGTATTTGTTTTTCCTTGTGGAAACATCAAGCTTAATTAACCTTTTGCTCCCTCAAAGTATTTTTACCCCTGGCCTTTTATACCATTTGCACATTTTTCTTATGTAAGCAAAAATTGGATTCCAGGAATTATTTAAAAATACACAGAAAACATACTGCCCATGACATGATGCAATTGAAAAGTAGGGAAACACATTTAATTATTGATATTACAATATATTTAATGTATACCAACAGATTGTGGTTTGTACAGGATTGTTCTACTGTTGGCAAACTGCCAGCTAGGCTTGAAGGAGGAGTCAAGCAGGGACCCAGCTTGGAATCGTTGTGCAGTGGCAAGAGATATAAACTTGACCTCCCCCAAGATCCATGAAGCCTTATCTAGTCGTTCCCAGGGGAAGACAACCAATCTGGGGAGATTCTTGTAACATAGGTAGAAGACAATAAATGTGGTCACTTAAGCTATTTAGTGGGGCTAGATGAATCAAAATTTGGAATTAAGATTGCTGGGAGAAATATCAACAACCTAAGATATGCAGATGATACCACTCTAATGGCAAAAAGTGAAGAGGAACTAAAGAGCCTTTTGATGCGGGTGAAGGAGAGTGCAAAAGTTGGCTTGAAACTCAACATTAAGAAAACCAAGATCATGGCATCCGGCCCTCTCAATTCCTGGCAAGTAGATGGGGAAGAAATGGAGGTAGTGACAGATTTTATCTTCCTGGGCTCCCAGATCACCGCAGATGGGGACTGCAGCCAAGAAATTAAAAGACGCTTGCTCCTAGGGAGGAAAGCTATGGCAAATCTAGACAGCATACTAAAAAGCAGAGACATCACCCTGCCAACAAAGGTACGTATAGTCAAGGCCATGGTTTTCCCAGTTGCAATGTATGGCTGTGAAAGTTGGACCATAAGAAAGGCTGAGCACCAAAGAATTGAGGCCTTTGAACTATGGTGCTGGAGAAGACTCCTGCAAGTCCCCTGGACTGCAAGGCGATCAAACCGGTCAGTCCTAGAGGAGATCAACCCTGACTGCTCTTTAGAAGGCCAGATCCTGAAGTTGAAACTCAAGTACTTTGGCCACCTAATGAGAAGGAAGGACTCACTGGAGAAGAGCCTAATGCTGGGAAAGATTGAGGGCAATAGAAGAATGGGACGACAGAGAATGAGGTGGCTGGATGGAGTCACTGAAGC
>NW_015387014.1:499034-507690 GCF_001527695.2 Protobothrops mucrosquamatus | reverse complement strand
ATAAAGGACAGGAAGGCCTGGAGGAATGTTGTCCATGGGGTTGCGATGGGTCGGACACGACTTCGCAACTAACAACAACAAAGCTATTTATGAGTGGCTCTGGTTGCTTGCACCTGACATCTACTCTTTCAAATCACTGGTGGTAATGAGAGGGCTGGGGAGTTTTGTTCAGCCACTAGAATGACATCAAGTATGTTCAATGATACCCAAGATGATCGGCTAGAAAGGGAGCATTCTGCTTAGAAAGCAGCTGTTTTTATAATCAACGTTTTATCAATATAAGGTGTGTGTGTGTAAAATCCCCTATCTTTTCAACTACTGCAAAAGAGCTGTAGAAAACATTAAGTTTACTACAGACCCTTTCATAAATTTGAATGATTTAGCACGAGGAAGATTATATTCATTTTAAATGTCTTCTACAAGGTTGTCATGATGCGGCTCATGTCTGAGTGTGTTCCTCGTGCTTATGATAATGAGTGCTATTTTTAGCCTTGTTGAAAGGCAGACACCTGCCCAGAGGTTCCTGCATGGATTGTACCGCATACACACTCTTGTGGATAACTAAGCTTTGTTTTGAAGCTTGGGTGCATATGGTGATTTTAGTAATGTGTTTAAAAAATATATTTTTTGTAGTAGATTTCTGAAGTTGCATCTAGAAAGTATTTTGACATAAAAACACTAATAATTCAGAGATACTGTGCATAGGAAAGCCAACTGCTCTGAATCAAGTACAAATGGTGTTGTAGTGCTCTTTCAGCTGTAAATGCACTGTTTTGCAGTTCTTCCAGATTCTATGGAAGCCCAGATAATCATCTCAAAAAGTGTCTCATTGTTGAGTTTTTGAAATCATTTTATGCTGATTCTGTCTTTGTCAGAAAAGTGATCTTGCTTCTTTTCCATACACTTGTGCAAACATATATTTCCCAAATGTGTTGGACTTTAACTCTCATAGTTTTAATTGCCATGAGAAGAATGAAGTGGCATTCAAGCTAGATAACTATAAAAAGCTTTATGTGGGGCTACCTGGGAAGAATGTAACCAAATACCATTTTATTTACACTATACTTCTCCATACAGAATTTAAGACAACACCGAAATATCAATGGAGAGAAACCAAATTTAGTCAAGTACTTCAGCTCACCCACACTTCAATTCAAATATCTCTGATTCTTCTTAAATTGTAAAATGTATGTACATTTTATATTTATTGGTAAATAAAAATGGAACATAATACATGTAGTCCTAAACTTACAGGTGGACACTTAACGACCATTAGATGTTATGACAAATCTCCTCAGAGCTACTTACAACTCATTTTCAAAGTTACGATGGCCGCCCATGTTCATGTGATCGCATTCTGAGCATTTGGCAGAATTTTACAGCTGTTTGCTATGTCCCGTGGTCACATGACCACAATTTGCAACTTTTTTGCAGGTTTCTGGTATTTACTTCTGGTTGTTGGCAAAAAATGCCCATTATGGGAAATGGATTCGCTTAATGACTGCCACACAAAATGTAAAAAATTTAATCTGGCCATGTAATGCCTTGATTGCCAACCATAATTCCAAGGTCAATTATTATTGTTAAGTCAGGAACTATCATAAAAATAATAAAGGCAGAACAAAAGAAATCTTAAATTTAAACATCACCCAAGCTGCCTGAGTGGCGGCACAGTCTGCTTGGGGCTACCTCACTGTAGGAGCAAAAAGGCTACTGGGGGTACAATATATTTCTATCTCTGGTGCCCATAACTTAGCCATCACCACCATCTGGGGGAGGAACCCCTGTGATGTGATCAGCAGGGGAGAAAGCTACCACAAAAGACCTACCTAACCCAGACTGCATCTCTGCTCTCTTGCCCCACCCTTCCTGCCAGTGACTAGTACAGTGATGGCGAACCTTTTAGAGACCGGATGCCCAAACTGCAACCCACAACCCACTTATTTATTGCAAAGTGCCAGGGCCGCATCAGCATTGTGGTGCCCTGGGGGGGGGAGGCGCCTCTGAGTGCCGCCTCTGGCACGCAAAAACCAGGGGCGTAAAAATGGGCCACCGTGTTGCAAGGCGCAAAAATGGCCTCTGCCGCGCCATGGCAGATACAAGGCGCTGCAGCACACAAGAACGGGGCAGGGCTAATGAGTATCACGCAGACACTAGCTCCGCCCCATTTGCAGTGCGTGTGTGCTCGCGGCCCCGTGTGCGCATGCACGCATGTAAAATGCTTCCCCCCTCCCTTTTCTTCCAGTCCACCAATCAACAATGGTTGGTGACCTCTGCTCTACCACCTCTACTCGAGCTTGCCAGTCGGCCGCTTCGCTTCCTTTGTGCTGGGCGGAGCTCCTGCTCCGGGCAATGGCCTGATGGACCTGCTACTGGCGGTGGTGGCGCGCATGCCAACAGAGAGGGCTCTGAGTGCCACCTCTGGCATGCGTGCCATAGGTTCGCCACCACTGGACTAGTAAAAGAGGTAGAGGTAACTCTTTCTTCTCAGCTCCATCTTCTGGTGATGAAGAATTGATTTCATAAAAACTAAATATGGTCATGCACAGTTAGTACTTGGACAGAAGATCACCAGAAAATTCCAGTGTCTAAACCAGGCATGTCAAACTCGCGACGTCACGTGACGTATTGGAACTTTTTCGCCATTGCCGGCAATGGGGTGGGCGCGGCTCCGGTATGATGAAACCGGCCCACGGGCCGGCAGTTTGACACCCCTGGTCTAAACAAAGGAATCCTGGAATAAAGCAATAGTAAAATGCTTCTGTTTTAAGAAAACTACATGAACATGTTTTTGAAATCACTAGGAGTCTAAACCAATTCAGAGATTTTTTTATTAATCAAGAAAAAACACGATACTCACCTATTTCACTGGCAGTCTTATCCAGTTTTTCTTGTGATCTGCTGATAAGAACTATTTTCATTCCTTTTCTTGCTAACTGAGAAAATTAAAAATATATATATATACAAAAAAATTAATTCCAATTCTGTACAAGCTCAAAATCATTATTAAGAATTGCAATTGTGGGGTTGAATCCAAAGATTCTGCCAGAAGAAACCTTTAGTACCCACTTAATTCCAAATAAGTGTCTCAAATAGGAAAAAAAGGCATTTTATATACAGGTAGTCTTTGACTTATAACTGATTGCTTAGCAACCACTTAAAATTATGACATACCTGCAAAAAGAAGCTTAAGATCCAGTTTTGGAGTTATGACACTCCTCATGGTCACATGACCACATTTTGGGCAGTTGGTAAGTGGATCACATTTATGACTGTTTCTGGCACCCTGCAGTCATGTGACCATAATTTATTTGTTTGTTTGCTAAATTTATTTGCTACCCATCTCTCCAAGGAGCTTCTTTGGGTGACTTACAACAGTAAAAATGCAGAAGTGAAAAGATATGCAAACACAACAGTATCAAAGTAATGAAACAATAAAGATAAATAGAATAACCAATGAAGGTATAGCAATATGAGATTAAAAATGGACAGCGAGAAACAAGGAGCGCAGGGAGCAGATGAGGTTTGATATCAGTCTATTAGCCACCTCCAGTGTAGTGCTCCCCCATTCAGTCTGTAGGCCAACAAGGCTCTTACAGAAAGATAGGAGAGTATGGGCTGATCTCAATCCGGGGTAGGTGGGCGGGCACTACTACAGAGAAGGCTCTTCTTCTGAACGTCATCAGCCACTATTCTGCCCAACAGAATCCACAGTAGGCCTCCTCTGCTGGCACGAGTGAGGCAGGCCTGAGATAGCGGGACAAGACGGTTCATCAAGTAGCCTGGACCCATGCTGTTTGCCATTTATGACATTTTTGCTGGAAAATTGTGTTTACTTCCAGCCTCTGGCAAAAAATACCCCACAGCAAGCAATGGGATTGCTTCACGGCTGCTGGATTTACTTAATGACCGTCACAAAAAAAGATTGTAAAATCGGGTCCAGTTATGTGATGACCTGCATGTCCATCATGGCTTATGACTGTAACTGCAGAGTTCAATTACAAACTTGAGAGAACTACCTGTAGCATCCAAGTGACTGCACCAAATTTAGCTAACATGAATGACTACTGATCAATTTTGAAATGAAATTTCAAAATTAAATTTTTAGATCATTGTGAACATATTCTCCTGGTCAGCCAACTGGCTCACACATCCCACCCAAATATCGGAATGTAAGTAAATATACAATGGAAACCAGAAAATTTTCTTTTAAGATTATTGGATAAAGAACTGGGGGGAAAATTGGAACTTTGTTATTATATATGCTGATTGCAGCAAGAATTTTATACGCTCAAAAATGGAAAAATTCATTAGTTTCCATAATGGAAGAATGGATTGAAAAAGTGACAGAATTGGCAGAGATTACCAGGTTAACCACATTAATTAGGGAAAACAACATAACTAGCTCTGTTTCTACTTGGAAATCACTTCTGCTGTTTAAAAAAGATAAATTTTGATTTTGGGTTTTGATGATTAAATAGGATGTTATTATAGATTAGCTAGTATTTACTATCTTTATATAAGTAAAAAGCTGAGGTTATAATCTTGTGATGTAACTTACTGCACCAAAAAAATGGAAGTCATTGTTTTTTGGCTTCTTTGCCTTTCCTTCATTCTAATCCTCTTCCATTTTTTTCATTGTCTTTATTTTCATTTTCATTTTATATTTAAAAAAAGTTCAAAGTTTTTTTTTAAAAAAGAGTAAACCACAGATGAACTGGGGAAAAGCCAGAAGCAACTCCTTACTGAAATGAATTTTCCTATAAAAAAAACTGAAAGAGGGTTAGGTAAATGAATCAGAGGAATTTCTGTTTTGGAAAATTGCTACTTTTTATAGAAGTAGGTAAAAGTTTAGCTAGAAAATTGTGTCAATATTTTTAATTTCTTTTTACGCTGAGTGCAGCTGAGACAAATCTAGGATTCTTCTCCCCACAATCTAGAAAATGGAGTTTCATCTTAGCATTTTATTCAGGCTTATCATACAAATCTAAACACAACTTTCAACCCTTCAGCAAAGTTCAGAACTCCAGATTCATCAAAAGAAAACTGCTGTGTCAGGAATATGGATATAGGAAGGGGCGTAAGCCCTAGAGACAGTTAGCTACACTTAATAAGTTTCATAACTACATTCAAAACGGAGTGGGCAGACAGAGAATAAATGTTTTTTAACTGGACCTGATATTGTTGGGATGTGATAGAATAAGTAAAATCCTCTAATGTTTGCCAGAGAATGGGAAACATCAAGGGTGGAGTAAAGGGACCTTTGCAGCTTTTGCCAGTCCAGAGAATGGCAGCAGACATCCTGAGGCCCATCAACTTCAATCACCCTGGAGAAAGCAATATGTACTGTGGACTACGCCATCGCCCTATTTTTAAAAAATTTCTGAAAGCCCAACTTTTCCTCAGGTCTTGGATTGGGGTAGGTGGGAAGCACTTTTCACAATGTTATATGTTAGCAGAACATTTTCTTCTGCACCACGCCCTGCTTCCCCCCTATCCTTTTTTGGTTTTAATGCTCTACAGAGCCTGGACGCATTTGGAGTTAGGCAACCGTTTAGATTAAATTGATGAATAGATGGAAGTTAATTTGGATTAACAGAAATGGTAAATCAAGTCTTGACTGAGTTGTTTACCAGGATAGGATAGCTGTTGAAATCATGATAGTCACAGCAATTACTTTTTTTAAAAGGGCAATGGAGAAGTTATGGGCCACCCATGGTATGGAATATTCTCATTTCAGACTCTTACCTTTACCAAACAATTAGATTAATTGAGAAGTTAAATGGAACATTTGGCACCAAGAACATTCCAATAATTGCGATTTGATATTGCCATATTTCTTGTTTTACTTTAGTTGGGATTTTCTCTTTCAAATCAATGTATGGCAGCAATGTCTGAAGGCCATTGGAACCGATACATTAGCAGACGAGAAAGAAGAAATAAGAAAACTGGACTTTTTAAAGCAGTATAGGAATTGGTATAACTAGAGATTTTTATCTTACAAATATGGAAAACTTCACTTCCCCAATGAGAATTTACTCTCTGTATTCTATAATGAGCTTAGTTACAGATATAAAATAAGTTAATACTATTACAACTGAATTACCATTCAAGTATCAGTTTCTAAATGTGGCCTGATTAGCACATCTTGGCAACATACTATGCTAATACAAACACAAAACTTTACGATATAATTAATTTCAAAACTGGAATATAAAATTCACTTAAGTAAAAAAAGATTGTAAGTAAACACTCTGGTGTCCTATTGTAACTCAGAATGTAGTGAACTGACCTATAACCCTCTTATGATATTTCCTTACTGCCACATTTGCAGGAGGGAGACTGTTCTGGGAAAGATGAGTGGAGAACGTCAGGAGTGTATGCCAAAAGTATATATATTCCTAACAGGGTCACCTAAGGCATGAAGGTCATCCCAGCTGCTCAGGTAAAGCAAGCAGACATTTATACTGGACAGCAGCTATATCTGAAGCATCAGTCTCCACAATCACTTTAGTGAGGATGGCAAAGACACCATTTTGTACTGTGCGGGAGAAGGCAATCATAAACCACGCCTGTATTTTTACCAAGAAAACCACATGAATGGAAAATATCAAATGACTGAGGATACAATACTGGACAATGAGCCTCTCAGGTCGGATGGCATTCAAAAAGCTAAGATTTTTGGAGTGCTAATAGCATTTATGGCATTAGCTAGATTAAGTCTTTGGGACGTTTAGTTGCTGATGACACAGAGGAAAATATGGCTGCAAAGATAGAATTATATCGGGAACATGGAACATAAGAAGCATGAATAGGAAAAAGTTCAATACAGTGAAAGATGAAAGGACTATACACTGATATCTAAGGCACCAGTGAATTGTGATGGATCAAGATTGCACATTTCATTCAGAAGGTCACACTGTTTACTACTCAAAAATGAAAAATAAAGAAGAGTATAGTGTTATAGTTTGGAAAAGTATAGTAAAAAAAGTACTTGGCCACAGTGCAATCAATGACCAAATAATATTGATCAGACTTGTGAACATATGGCAACCATTCAAGTATATGCTCCAACCACCAAAGCAGAAGAAGAGGTTGAGTTTTATGATCAAATTCAATTTGAAATCAACAGAACATGCAAGGAAGATGTTGGTGCTTGTGACTGAAGACTGAAATGCCAAAGTTAGAAATATTAAAGGGGAAAATATGGTTCGATTATATATAGCTTAGGAAACAAAGAAACAAAAAAAGCAGGAGATTGGTTTAACCAATTTCTGCTCTTCCAATGAATTCTTCATAGTTAATACTATCTTTAAACAACCAAAATGATGCTTCGATACATGGACAGCATCAGATGGAGAATATAGGCATCAAACTGCCTGTATTATTGCTAAAAAGAAGTGGAGGAGCTCAATTATAGCATCAAAGACATGGCTAGGTGCTGACTGTGGAGCAGATTACAAAATGCTCATGTGCAAGTTCCAAGTTAAGCTAAAGAAAAAGAAGAAAGCCAGTCCAGTTTCCATGATACAAGGAGCACATTAGGAATTACGCTGAAGCCCTGAAGCAGAGAGCCAGAGGAATTATGGAATGAATGTAAATACATGTTAGGGATGAATGCAAAAAGAGACTGTCAGAATTGAAGACAGGGAAGAAAGCAAACTGGATGTTGAAATAAACCCTTGAAATTGCCATGAAGTGAAAAGTAGAAAAACCAAAGCCAAAGAAGATAAAAATCTGAGAAAGGAATTTAACAATTTTTTCAGAGAGCTGTTAGAAGAGACAAGAAGCAGTATTATTTTAATGAGATGTGTAAATATATTGAAAATGGAAACAGACATGAAAAAACAAGGAAAGTCTTCCAAAAGATTTCTGAACTGAGAGGGAAGTTACAACCCTAAATTTGTATGCTAAGATGGAAGGAATAAACTGAAAACTGCACAACCAAGATGTCAACAACCAAGATAGCTTAGAAGATACTTCCTACTTGCAAGAGTATGTAGAAATAGAAGATAATACTATAGGCTTTATTGAGTATAGAAAATCTTTTGTTTGTGTTGATCATATCAAAGTGTGGAATATAATTGGAATAATTGGAATTTCATTGTCCTTATAAGAAACCTAAATACAGTCAGGAAACAAAGGGGCAAAATATGGCAAAACAGACTGGTCCCAGCCAGGCAGACTGTATTACTCTTTCCTTATTTATTCAAACTTTTATGCTGAAAATATACATTTAGGGAAGCTATATTGCTAGAACATGAGTGTGGTTTTAAAAGTGGAGTAAGACACATCAATATTCTGTGCTATGCCAATCAAACTTCTCTGCATAGCTAAAAATGCAAAGAATTTTCAAGCAATGAAAAAAATGGGACTAAAATTAAATATAAAAACCAAACTACAGATAGTCATTGACCATTAAACCATTTGTTTAGCGACAGTTCAAAATTATGTCAGCACTGAAAAGTGATTTATGACCAGTTCTTGTATTTACAACCATCAGAGCATCTCCATAGTCAAGTGATTGTGACTCAGATGCTTGGCAACCGGCATGTATTTACCACAGTTGCAACACCCTGGGGTCATGCGATTGCCATGTGTGACCTTCTCAGCTTGTGTCTGACAATCAATGGGGAAAACTGGATTCGTTTAACAA
>NW_015387014.1:494004-499022 GCF_001527695.2 Protobothrops mucrosquamatus | reverse complement strand
CACTGAAAAGTGATTTATGACCAGTTCTTGTATTTACAACCATCAGAGCATCTCCATAGTCAAGTGATTGTGACTCAGATGCTTGGCAACCGGCATGTATTTACCACAGTTGCAACACCCTGGGGTCATGCGATTGCCATGTGTGACCTTCTCAGCTTGTGTCTGACAATCAATGGGGAAAACTGGATTCGTTTAACAATTGCAATGATTCGCTTAACCAAAAAGGGTTGTAAAATTGCACATAGTCATATCAGGATATGTTTAACAACTGCACCACTTAGTGATAACAGCTACAGTCCCAACTATGGTCATAAGTCAATGATTCTCTGTAATGACAAGTAGAATAATCCATCTTAGAACTGACAATGAAGATATAAAAATGGTAGATAGCTTCTGCCTTTTAGGATTGACCATCAACAATAAAGGAACAATCAATCAAGAAAAACACAGCGAACAAACAGTTGGTGGAGCAGCCATGAAGGCCTTAGAAAAGATTTTCAGATACTAAGATGTGTCTACATCTACAAAGATTAGAACTGTGTAATATTCCCTGTAGCAGCCTATGGAAGTGAAAGTTGAACTTTGAAAGCAGGATAGAATGAGTACTGATACTTTTGAACTTTGGCGCTGGAGAAGAGTCCTGAGTGATGGATACCTAATAAAACAAACAAAATGGATCATTGAACATAGCAACTCAGAGTTCTTATACAAGACACAAATGGATCTGGCTCAAATTACCCTACTTTGGATACATCATGTGAAGATATATTCCTCTAGAAAAGGTTCCATGCTAGGCAAGGTGGAAGGAAACAGAAGAGAATGACCAGTGGCAAAGTGGATGGATTCAATTACAATGGTGATGGATATACCATTGAAAGACCTGAAGAACCTGTTGTCATGACCACAGTATGATTGGAAGAATTACATGGATTTCAACCTGAGAAAGCTTTGAGCATTCAATTACCAGAGGCTGATCTATCCAGTAATCACCAAAGAGTAGCTGTGCCTACTATCCAAGGATAAGGAACTGGAGCTGGAAAGACCACATAGCCCCAGAGCATACCATGAGCAACGGAGAGGAAAGCAAAGTTTGGTGTGTCTCGTTGCACACCAGAGTATTTTCAGTCTTTGATTAAGTTCACTGTCTTGAATTTTATTTAAGAGCAACTTATGAGAACAACCACTCTGCTGTTCAGAACTCTGTGACCTGAACTCATCTGTGGAAACTATATTTCTTTGGATCTGGACTGTCTAATGACCTACCCACAATGCTATCCTACTCACAACCCTTGCACTGTTCCCATTGATTTGGACTTTGGTTACTGGAAATCCTTTACAAATAAGTTTCTAAAGGATTTTGGAACTGCTGAAAACTAAACATGCAAGGACACACGTCTCGCCTGTCACTGCCTGAATTTGCACCATTTAAACTCTTGCATCCAAACATATGCATGTGTGCACGTGTGCCTGGTCCAGGTCAAGATACCATGTTAGGAAGAGACAGTCATGGAGAAATCTATGTGATTGTTAAGATTATAATCAACCTGATGGCACATAATCAATTACAAAAAAAAAATAATATTGATCAGGTGTGAATACAATAAGTAAGAATACCATCAAAATTTATATGGAAAGCAGGTTCAAGATATTAATAATTAACTGAAAAGATTTCAATTCTATCAATATTTGAGGTGGGCCAAAGGCAATACAGAACACAGCACATCTTTCATGTGTATTCGTGAGTACAAATTTCTGTATACAGTCAGTCACCTGTTCATACAAGGCCTGACTTATGTAACCTAAATTTACACAAGAGATTGAAAAATTGCAGCTGGCTTCTTGCACATGCACACAGAACACAATGTAACATAGAGAACAAATACAGTACATAAGAATTACTGGAACTGAATATTTTCACGATCAGGGGGCTGTTTATATAAAGCTTGCATTGCAAGAGTTTTCTTTTCACACATTACATGGGTATACATACCAACATATACACATATCACCATATACAATAGGAACATGAAAAATATTTTGAATATGAATTCTCTCATGTTCAAAACAGAATGCTTCAATCTCTCTAGAAATTTCTGAGCTTGAAACTAATGCATAAATAACTGGTGTATTACAATAACTTATAGTGACTCATCTCTAATATACATGAAGGGAATTTAAAAAAAAAACTTCCACTTCTACAGAATAGAATAATAAACTTGATTATGATTATAACACCAAACATCCTAGGACAGAGGTCACCAACCTTTTGGGCACTAGGGACCGATTACATGAAGAGAGGTTTTTCCGTGGACCAAAGGATGTATGGTTTTGTGTGCTGCCTGAATTTCATGGATGGGGCTTTGCTTTTTTGTGCAGCCCAGCTGCTGGCATGCCACGGACCAGTACTGATCCATGGACTGGGGGTTGGGGACCCTGTCCTAGAGGAAAATACAATGTACACATCTTCCAATAGCAAAACCTAACATTAATGACACTATCAGGGGTTAACCATAATCATTAGCAACCCCTCTTTTGCACAGGGGAGTTCATCCTTCCCATTCTAATACTTGTGACTTTTAAATGTATTTTGTGACTCTTTAATATATGTGAAAGAACACATTTATTCTTGAATTACTTTTATAAAGGGAAGCAGTTCCAAATCAGACCAGCACTACAAAGGCTACATAGAATTACTATTTGGGGAAGGCCTGAGGTAGGCCAGCTTAAAACTTACCGCTTCTGCATAAGCCTTTCCAATTCCATCTGTAGCTCCTGTGATAACTATAAAATAGAAAGGGCAGAGGAGAAAATAAAATTATGAGAGTGAATTAAGATTTCCAAAGTACAGAACCATCAATAAACAAGCATATTAATATTATTATTACAAAAGGGCCTTTAAGGAGTCTTTCATTTTTCCTCTAATTGAAGCATTGTACAAATAGTCTTCGAATTAAGACCATTTGTGCTGAAGTTATAACGGCACTGAAAAGAGTGACTTATGATCAGTTCTTACACTTTTGACCATCGTAGCGCCCCTGTGAGTAAAATCTGGACACTTGCAAACTGGCATTTATTTATGATAGTTGCAGTGTCTTGGTGTCATGTGATCGTCATTTGCAACCTTCCCAAATGGCTTCTCACAAGCAAAGTCAATGGGAGAAGCTAAATTTGCTCAGTGCCTGCATGATTTGCTCAGTGCCTGCAGCGATTCACTTAACAACCACAGCAAAATGATAGTAAAATCAGGTGTCACTAACTTAATGACTACATTGCTTAGCATTGGCAATTTTGGTTCCAATTATGGTTGCAAATAAATTACAGATATTACCTGTAATATCTGCATTATTTTATCATTTCCCTAAAAATTAGAATTCGAGACTGTTGTGAATGAATTAACAATATCCAGATGCAAATGACTCCATTACAAGTTAACATGAAATAAGTTCATGTGTAGCCCTAACACAAATTACCAGTCACCATTATTTCACGTTAGAAAAAGCAATCTGACTTTCCTGGCCTGTTTCTTTTTAGGAGGATTAGAGTGTAGAGCACTGGTATTTTAATTGGGCCTTGGACCATGTGACAGAAACCGAAACAGAACCAGCTTTGGTGATAGTCTAGACTTTGCAGCTCCAATACATATTCTAAAACCGCAGAACCTTAAACAGCACTATCCCTTTTGAACAAAGAAACAGAGGTTTGAATGGCAAATGAAGGCCAACATATGAATTTTAGAATTCAAACACAAAAGCACCTGCCTCATAACCCCTTAGACAACAATTGTTGATAAGAAAAGACAAAAAAGAATGCATAGTGGATGTGGCAGTAGCTAGAGACAGCAAAGTAGAAGAGAAAGAACTGGAGAAAATCACAAAATACAAAGACCTACAAAGAGAACAATTGTAGCAAAAGAAACAAAGATACTACTAACAGTAATAGGCACCTGGGGTGCAATCCCAAAACATCTGAAGCATCACTTGAACACCATCAACATTGACAAAATCATCATCAGTCAATTGCAAAAGGCAGCTTTACTCGGAACAGCTTACATCCTGCGATACCTTTAATACCATCAAACAACAATAGCTGCCTCAGGAAGGATTCAATATGTGGATAAAAATGCCAAATCCAGTCTAAACATCTGGTTGATTGTGTGACAAACCAGAGTAATAATAATAACAACTATCCCAATGTTTCCTCCACAAATCACCATTGAAGTTAAACTGAAGTCCTTCACTTGAAAAGAAGAAAAATGCCTTTATATAACTTAACACTGGCACTTGACCCATATGTCTGCAAGATTCTCTGCAGGCATAAATGAATTTTGAAAAATTAACTTGAGCTGGTTAAAATATTATGTGTGGTTTTAGCCTACAGCATTTTTTTTTTTTTTATTAATAATCACTTCAAAATCAAAATCATGTTATAGGAACACTTGAAGTTTGCCCTCTACCCCACTACCTGCATTATACAAACTGTTTAGTTATTTGAAACTGGTTCAGCTCATGTCTTTTAGCCCCTTGAACACTTAATGCACAAACCCTTGATTGACTAAATATTAATGCTGCAGTAAGCTTTGACAGCTGTCTTTTGTCTGGGTGCTTTTGGGGAGGGGAAATATATGCAATGACAGAGAGCTTGCATCAATATTCCTCTTGGGATCTATTACATGGAAAGCAAATTGCTATTTCAATTCTCCTTTCTTGCTAAAAATAGCAGCTCGATTGATTCAAGCAACACAGCATCAGCTTAGCAGTGCCAAATTTAGAAGCTACTAAAGTCCCTAGAAGTGAAGCTAATGGAGTCTAATATATGCTAACTCATATTTTAGTAAGAACAAAGAAGGCAAATGTGCAGATCCTGCAAGCTAATGTTAGTACCAATACACTACAATAAGGGAAGCCCCCCTCCAAAAAAAACCCCTGTACAAAAATGACACAAATGTGAATTTTTAAAATGTCTTCTTCATTCACAGTGTAACAGAACACCTTCAGACTTTGCACCTTATCTTTCTTTTG
>NW_015387014.1:491935-493229 GCF_001527695.2 Protobothrops mucrosquamatus | reverse complement strand
TATGTGTCATGAGCTTCAGAACTGCTAATTATTACTTCTGCTTTGCAATATTTTTCAATAAGTTTTCAGGCCAAATTAAATAAGTTGCTTGTCTTTTATTTTATAGGATGAGGACAAATATCCACATGGAAGACTACCTTAACTTGCCCCCACTAATAAAGTTAGGTCCTTCTTGATGACAATATCCAAGTTACAGATCACTCTTCAGTAGTGTGACAAGATTATTATTTTCATGCCTGGACACTATCATTTTATATTTCCAAATATGCATGGTGTAATTTTAATGTTTTAATAGATATGTCCTTCAGACTGTATTTTTGTATTGATTTCATAATTATAATGCAATGGCTGCATTCTTTTTGATATGGAAATATACCACACTTCCTTGCTCTAACACAGTGGTTCTCAACCTGTGGGTCGGGACCCCATTTGGGGTCGATCGACCATTTCACGGGGGTCGCCAAGCAAGGCTGTCCGCCATTTTTTTCCCCTTTTCCGGCGGGTGCCTTACCTCCCTTGGGCTGGGCCAGCTGGTGGTCGGCCTGCTCTGTCTCTGCCGCTTGCCAGCTACGCCTTGGCCGGCGCAGGGGGCAGAACCACGCATGCGTGGCACTCCTGGGCAGGGAAAGTCCTCAACTTACGACCGGTTGGGTAGTCCTCGACTTACGACCGGTTTAGTCCTCGACGTATGACCGGTTTAGTCCTCGACTTACGACCGGTTGGGGTCGCGGCATTAAAAAGGTTGAGAACCACTGCTCTAACAATATTGAGGCAATCCTTGACTTATAACCATTCATTTAGTGATTGAAGTTACAACAGCACTGAAAAAGGTACTTATGACCATTTTTCATACTTAACAACTGTTGCAGCACATGGTCATGTGATCCAAATTCAAACACTTCGCAACTGGCATATATTTATGACGGCTGCAGTGTTCTGGAATCATGTGGTCATCTTTTGCGACCTTCTGATAAGCAAAATCAATGTCAGATTCACTTAACAACCATGTTACTAACTCAACAACGGCAGTGAATCATTTAACTGTGGTAAGAAGGGTCGTAAAATGGGGCAAAACTCACCTAACAGCTACTTTTCTTAGCAATGGAAATTTTGTGGCCATCATTACCATTACAGGACTACCTGCAATTAAAACTCTGTTGGATCATCCTATAGCCTGCATCCTGGTATTATACCACTTCCAGGAGAGCAACATGCAAGTGTAACGCTCTTCCCTTTGAACCTGAGAGATTGACAGTACGAAGTACGTTTTCTACTGTACATCTCTTTATTGCCA
>NW_015387014.1:383119-489570 GCF_001527695.2 Protobothrops mucrosquamatus | reverse complement strand
AAATTTAGGATTGCGCTGCTCTGCTTCAGTCATGTGTGTCTTTGGAGTGTGACTTCTTCTGGAGTAAACATAAATGAGAATTGTATTTAAAAGAAAGGAGAAAAATGAGGGTATAAGTGGTTTCAGGCAGGCAATGGGGAAAAATACATGCCATGACTCAGGGCACAGCGCACAGGCAATGCAATCAGCTGGCAATTCAAACCACCCTTTAATTGCTCCAAATTTTCCCCAAATGCTCCCACATTTCTGGCAAGCCTCCAAACAAAGGAAGACACACACACCTCTGGCTGAAAGTACAGTCTGATTAGGAGAGGAATTTACTCAAGGCCATGGAGATAACAAGGAATGATACATACATCATAAACCTAATGAGTCTGTGTGAATATACACTTGCCTGAGCAGTCTCAGAAGGGAAGCAAAATACAGTCCGAGTTCTTTAAACATCCAAGCAACAGTTGTCAGCCAGTCCAATGGTCAGAGTTTCCGGGTTTCCAAGCAGAAGTCACAGAACAAGAGATCAGCAACAACACACACAAAACTCCAAGGAATCAGTATTTGTTCCCAACAAATGCCTCTTAAATCTCAGCCTCCAGGTGTGGCTTGTGGAGAGGGGCGGGATGCTTTCCTCCTGAGTAGTTGAGCCTGCCTGCGTTGTTCCCTCCTTCTCTCCAGTCTCTTGTGCTCTAGGATCAGGTGGGGGTGGCCCTTGCTCATCGCCTGAAGTCTGACTCTCCTGTTCCTCCTGAAGGGCCCTGGCCTGTCTCTGCTTGCTCTTTCCCACATTCCTCTGAAGCCAGACACCTCTCCCTCGACCTCCATAGGGTCCCATTCCAGCTCATTTTCCTCCGTAGAGGCAGGCTCTGACGGAGGCGTGACACCTATCCTAGCTCAGTATGCGCATATTATTTTTATTTTGTTTTTTTGATTAAGTATAAAATGTATTTTTCCAGATACAGATCACTTGCTACAAACTGAAATAATTTCTGAAAAAGCAGAAATAAAAAAGTGAAATAAATTCCAGGGCTGTTAGTGACACTATTGCTTCTTATGACACATATTTTGAAAAATTAGGCTCAAGCCCAAGTAAGAAATGGAAATATGAAAAGAATTTTATCAACTTTAAAAGATAAAAGATAAACCAAATGGACTATGTACTGAATGTCAGCAAATATTATTTAACAGTAATAGTGTAACATTATGAAGACATCAGGAAATCAAGTGTTACAACCTTGTAAATTAAAAGTACTGAATGTTCCAAAACAAAATGTGCAGAACTCCATGTGAAAAAATGGCATTTTGCATCTTTTTATGTAACAAATGTCCAGAGTACTTATTTGATTAAAACTTTAACTTCTCAAATAATAGCAAAATTAATGTTTTATTTTTGTACATTGGAAACAGTTTACTCTTCGTTTTATTGCCAATTTTCTATCACCAGAGCTTTGTCTCTTGCTTGGGAGTATCAGAATTGAACTAACAGCCTGAAAAAAATTAAAAAGCTTTGGGCTAGTCAATGTTCACGTTATTTGAGACTCAAGACGATCACATTAAAAATCTGACTGGGTAACTACTATATCCATGAATCAATCTACAGTTATTCACATATACAATACCGAAAAGTGGCCATGTCATAGCTCAGTAATATTAATTTGTTCTCAAATTAAGTTTAAAATGTACATATCTAAGAATTCCTGTTAATATGTAATGCTTTAGACATAAATTCCATTATCAGATTATCATAGCCTATGTTTTATATAGAAACATCAAAGCAAACTGAGGATTATTTCACTAAATACTATATTCAAGTTAATTTATCACTATTGTGATCAGTAAGCAACCATAGCCGTGATTTGCTCAGGGTACCTTGAAATATCATTCTCAAGCAGAAATACTAAATTTAGCCTCACATATAGAACAAACTTTCAACCTAGTAAGTTGCACATACTGATGCTTTATCAGTACCTACCATTCAAATATACTTGGGGTGTGTGGAGAAAAATACATTATTTACAGTTATTGACACAGATTAAACTTCAGCATATTTTGTGGACATGTTGATGCATATGTGGAAAGAAATTCAATTCAGAATTCTAGCAGAGGCATCTACATTGATTAATTTGCCCCTCCCATGCCTTCAGTGTTTGAGCAGTAGAACAATTCAACCATAATAGACAATAAGCAGAGATGCGTAAGCAGCTGTGAATAGAAAACAATGAATAAAATTCATGACGTTAGAGAACTATGAATTGGGGAGTTTAGTGCATGAATTGAAATCTAAAGTTATCTGTCCCTCTACCTTGAGCTGAGCAATGCAAAGTAAACTAGAAAGATGAGGAAAAAAAAGGGAAAAAATGGTCTCTGACACATTTACAGAAACTGATGGCCTGTCACCTAGACACTGATGAGTATTTTCAATGGATAAAAAAGGCAAGCAACAGTCTAAAAATAGACTAGCGTGCTGCAGAGCTGTCTGGCTTGGCTACACTACCAGAATACCAATGTAATTTTTTGTCAAGATGCTTGCCCCATACTTGAACAGTGAAGGTGAGAGGAAAAAAGGTGATTGTATACTGTTATTTGTCAGAATTTGAAAGAATATGCATTGTATTAGGCATATGTTTAGTTTAAATTTTGCAAGAGAAATAAAATAAAAATTTAACAAAAAAAAGTTCCTTTCAATATGTAAGAAACACGAAAAAGTCCAGGAAATGATTGATCAGTCCACTAATGGGTGAAGATGGTAAGAAGGTGATGGGCAGCAGGGTAAAAGCTTCTTTATCTCTATCTTCACACAACAGGGGGAAAAAATCCAGCCTACCAAAAGCAACAGCATGGGAGACAGAACCAGAGTGCAGGTCAAAATAGGGAAGAAATTGGCATCAGGACATGCCCTCTAGTGCAGAGGTCTCCAATCTTTCCGGGCTCAAGGACCAGCAGGAAGGAGAGGAGCTTTAAAATTTGTGCGTGTGCACACAGGACCACACACTCTGGCACAGCACTAGCAGCCTTCTTTGCGCGTGCAGCATGTGCTGGTACATGTGTGAACGGCAGCGCACCCCCCCATGGCAGCCAGTGGCCCGTTCGCGCATGTGCAAATGGGCCGTGCAAACCACCCGGGCAAGCAGCACATGCGCAAACGGGCTACGGACACCCGCCCACACTAGCATCCCCATCCGCACCTACACGCATGTGCAAACAGGGCCGTGGGCATTAGAGCGAGTGGTGGGAATGCACGCCTACACGTGCACGCACTGACCAGCTGTTTCTGTGGCCTGCGGGCCAAAAGCCCGCAGCCCAGGACCGGTTGGGGACCCCTGCTCTAGTGGAGTTAAAATCACCAGGACCAAATGTTTACATCCCAGGAGTCTGAAGGAGCTGGCAGGTGTGATCTCAGAACTACTGAGCAAAATCTCAGTGGAATTTCTGATGCTAAGTGATGAGTCATAAAGTCACGTTACTTTATTCTTAGTGACAGCAATATTGGCAGTCCCTGCTGCTGTCATTAAGCAAATTCCACTAGTCCAGTAGTGGCGAACCTATGGCACGGGTGCCAGAGGCGGCACTCAGAGCCCTCTCTGTGGGCACGCGCGCCGTCGTCCCAGTCCTCAGCCTTCAGCTGGGTTTTATAAAACCTTTTCGCTTTAGACCTCCGCTGCCGTGTGCAAAAAAAAAAAAAAGGTTCAATCAGTCAATTTCAACTTTTCGCAGGAAAAAAAAAGGTCTTGCAAAGTTGGAATTGATTGATTGAACTTTTTAGTCCCACCCAGTCTGCCGTTACCACTGCAGCCACGCTCACCCAATGGGCCACACCCTTCCAATTGGCCACACCCAGCCAATGGGCCACACCCACCCGGCACCTGACGATGCATAAGTGGGTTTTGGGTTGCAGTTTGGGCACTCGGTCTCTAAAAAGGTTCGCCATCACTGCACTAGTCATTAGGCCTAGGAGCCACCCCAATCCAAACATTCTGGCCTCAGTCCCTCCCTCCCAGCCCTGAGCCTTGGTTCTTCAAAGAGTAAGGGTTTACTTCCCCTTCAACTAGTCCCAACTGGCTACGCTCTCCCATCTCTGCCCTTTTGACTGCCTTGCACTTTACCTGGCAGGGCAACAAGAAGTCCCAGAGCTGCAAATCTCCGTGGCTGCTTGCCACAATGCATCTCAGGGCCTTCTTGGAATACTGAAGCTTTGGAACAGCAGAAAGCTCATGCAGTGCAAAGCTGCATTCACCCTGGCAGCCTCAGCTGATCCAGCGTAGTCTTCCAAGGAAACCCCTGTGTGCGAACTGGGGGAGAAAAACTCACACCACCAGCATCTGCCTTGCGAAGGATCAGCAGCAAGAGCAAAAGGATGGCGAAGATCAGCTGGGGTGGCAGGGCCCAGGGTGTGTATGGGGGGGGGAGACAAAAGGGCATAGATAAGGGAGAGATAGGTGGGTGGGGGACTTGAAGTATCTCTGTAGTTGTTAAGCGCAGGTAAACTGAAATGCTTGAATTTTGATCAGATGGAAGCAAGGGTGCTGCAATGGCCGTAATTTTGAGGATCAGTCGTTAACTCCCTTCACTGAACACATGGTCATTAAGCAATGGATACTATACAGAATTATTTCAGGTTTTGCTTCTTAAACGTATCACCAGAAAAGCAGCACAAGACATGACAACCCGATCTCTCAGACGTATCGAATATATGCATTTAGTAATTCCTCATGCAATAAGCACTTGATTTAACAGACCTCCATTTAGTAGACTTCTGATGAGGTGGAGAATTTCTGTCCTTATGCTATGCTTTTGTGGATTCATAACTGAATGCAATAAAATCTTATTTCATTAAGAAATCTAAGTACAAACATGCGGAAAAGGAGTAAACAGAAAAAATATTAAAGACCTTAGACAGCTATGACAATATCAACATATATATATAGAGAGAGACAGTGTGTTATTTTGAGGAGATTAAGTGGGATGTTCCTTAAAACTCAGCTGTCCAGACTCAAAATGAGCTCCACATCTGTGAGGCTTACTGGTTGCTTTGACAGCTAGAGTTTGTAATCATTCATGAATAACACATACCTTTTGGTGATTAATTAAGCTGAAAAATAGCCAAAAGTGAGTTCTGTAACCAAAGTGCAATTTAAACCTGATATCCCGAGTGTTAAGCCAAAATGTAAGGCAGAAAGCACTTTTTTTAAAAAATTCTTCTTTAAAATAAGCTTTTTTACATGCCTCTTTCAGGAAAATTTTCTCACATCTCTACTTATCACCAAAGCAGACATGAGATCTATCTGCAAAGCCTTCCATTTTCTTCCATTTTTTGGAGTAGTAATCTGTCAAAAAAATTGACTATTTCAAAAATAAAAAATATCAAACCAAGTTGGCAACTGAAACTAAGTAAGTGGGAAGCTATGCGAGAACACTAACTAGCTACAATTTTCACAATTAAAACCGATTTTTTAAAAAAAATTATTCAGAGCAATTCCTAAATAAAAATAAATTATAAAAATACAAATTTTCTGCTGTACTGTTTGGTTGAAAATCTACAAAGAAAGGCAGCAGTTTCTAAAGAACACTACTATGGTTAAATAGAAATTATAAAGTCATTCACAAATTAGCCAGCAGAGGTAGCAATATACTCTAAAAGCATTTTTCTATAACAGGTTAACACCTTTTTCAGAGGCAGAATGTTATATGCTTTTGCATAGGTGCGTCAAAAAAACTGAAAAAACATTACTTTTAAACTTGACCAAATATTATATTTCAGCAATTAAGCCTTGAAATTTCACATTTTTAAAAAAAAAATTGGGAAATGTCACAAATGCCATATGTCAGGGGTAGGCATCCTCGGCTCTTTTATGACTCGTGGACTTTAACTCCCAGAATTCCTGAGTCAGCTATGCTGAGGAGAAAGGGAATGTTTTCCATGCTGAGCCATGCTGGCTCAGGAATTCTGGGAGTTGAAGTCCACAAGTCATAAAAGAGCCAAGGTTGCCTACCCCTGCCACATATGAATATTATGAGAAATACTCATGTGCACTAGGTTGCTGAACAAAGCATAGAAGTTTAGAGGAATAATTAAATTCAAAAGAAAACATTTTGTCACTAAGCATATAGTAGTATCTTTATTACTTTGGTAATTCTTTGTTTTTCTTTATAAAAAAAAACTGCCTAAGGGATTTAGAGGACGTGGTAGGTAACCAGCAAATGCATTTCTTAATTTACATTACACATGCATCACATTTGTATTTCAGAGTTTTAGAGAATCAATACACATCTACAGGTCTGCTTCTAGTTAAATTGTTCAAAGACTCTTTTAAGGGATCTTAAACAATAAAATAGGATGGATTCATAATAAAAATATAAGACAATAGCACTTGCCTGAACACCTCCTTGGGGAATTTAAGAAATTCAAAAAATCAGTTATCATAGCCATCCATTTTTTTAGAGACAAGTTCACAAGTTATACCCATAGAGCCACTGCTGATTCTTTCCATCATATATTTGTAAAGCCTAGTTACTAATTAGGAAATACTGTCCAGTTGACAAAAACTATATAGGAAGGAGATGCTGTGATAGTTAGCTATTGCTGAAATCTAAGAGAATTGCACTTTACTTTGATAAATTATAGTGTACTACTTTTTAGTGGTTAATTAAGGTTATTAATTTGGAAATAACGTTTTGTCAGTGTTTGAACAGCAAGTGTGTATCTCCCACTACTCAATAAAAAATAATTCATTCTTTGCTCAACAGGTATGAGTTTTGTTCATCCTAGATCAACATACAAAAAATTCCTGCTAAAAGAGTATTAACTATATATGTCACTATAGATAGAGATCTTCTGGTTGAATGTGCGCACACTATTCTTTACTGGATTTTGGCGTGCAAAAGGGGATATGGAAGGAGAGTTAAATACCTCTGAGATACAAGTTCAGTATTGTTTTAAATTCTTTATTGTAGAAATTAAAGTTTATAGAGATGTGCTCTCCATTCTGTTTTCAATTAGACTGCAAGATGCAAAAATATGGAGATGCATTTCAGAATGTACTAAACGCTGGTGAACTTTCAGGTTAGCAATTTTTTTAAGCTCTGCAAGTGCCAAATTTTAAAAAATAAATTAAAAATCAGTATGGATGTCTATTAAAAGCCTCAAGAAAATAACTAGAAAAACTGTGTATCTATTCTTCTATCTACGTCTTTTATTTAATAACCATTCAACTTGCAAAGCAATTCTGAGCAGCATACAGTTCTATGGAAGCATGATAACAATTAAGTGAAAACAAAACACAGCAGAGATCAGGAAACAAGGAATGAAAAATAGAATAAAAAAATCAAAGGAAACAAATCCAAACAGAACGTGTTTTCCCGAAAATAAGACAGTGTCTTATATATATATATATATTTGGGACCAAAAGACTCATTAGGCTTATTTTTGGGAGATGTGTGACTTTGCAGCCGCCCGCCCACTCCATCCCGTCTGGTTGCTCACAGTTGCAATGGGGCAGGAGAGCGTGCATCACATCGGTGCTGCCACAAGGTGAGGTGAGGCAGGTGAGGCCTCCCCCGCCCATCCTCCATAGCCTGGCAGTCCAGCTCAGGAGGGGAATGAAAGGGAAGAGGCAGGTGGGCAGCTAGCTCATTGAACAGGTGGGAGGAGTGGCCTGGCTGCGGGGGCCCTAAGGTAAGCAGGTGCAGGGTGTGTGGGGTAGCTCCATCCCAACTGCCTCATCTTAACTCGCAGCAGCATCGGTGCAACGCAAGCTCTCCTGCTCCATTGCAGCAGCAAGCAACCAGATGGTGGGATGGATTGGGCGGGCTCTTAATTAGGGCTTATTTTTGGGTAGGGCTTGTATTTGGCACAGACCAAAAAATCAGGGTAGGGCTTATTTTCAGGGAAACACGGTAGTATACCTCTTTCATTCTGGACAACTTCATCTCATGTTCTAACCCAGTGCCTGAAGCAAGAATCATTTGTGCAGGGTCTTATAGAAGTCTAGCAGGATCAGAGCTATCCAAACATCAGAGAGGGGAAGTGTCCATTTGTCCAAATGTTGTATTACAATTAACCTGCAGATATTGTTTCCTTACTAAATTTAGTTTTATATTTGTGCAATTCTCTGGATGTATTCAGTTCTATAGCTATTCAATCAAGCTAGAATTAAATTGTTTCACTCTTATTTCCATGGTTTATTGTAATTTTCCCCATGACTTATTTTTTTCCCTTAGATTAGGTATATGTAGCTCTTCAATATCTCATCTAGTTTTATGGCCATAAACAAAAAAGAAAGCAAGGGGCTTCTTTTGGCTTTTTTGTTATTATTTAAAATAGCTATAAAATATGTTCATGAAATAGAACCCTTTTAAACCATTCAAATGAAAAATTCTGTTCCTGTTTTGTTTCAAGCACCAAACTTTTTTCTCACTCATTTCCCAATTTTTCCAGTCCTAGGATCAATCTGTACTTTGCCTCCTTGCCTGTAAGAAAGAAGATCTGCTGCTGTCACCAAAAAGCCTTACGGGAAGGGGCTTCAAAGAGTTCTGCTGCTCGATAGTTAATGGCCGTTAAACAGTTTCATCCCTATCAGCATGTTTATTTAAAGAAATTTATATACTGCCCTAACAAGGACTGAATTGCCATTTTAATCTCCTTTAGAGATACTAGTAGTAATACTGGTAATCCTCAACTTACAACCACAATTGAGCTCAAAATTTCTGTTGCAAAGTGAGACAGTTGTTAAGTGAATTTTGTCCCATTTTATGACCTTACTTGCCACAGTTAAGTGAATCCCTGCAGTTGTTAAGTTAGCAATATTGTTGTTAAGTGAATCTGGCTTCCCCGTTGACTTTGCTTGTCACAAGGGTGCAAAACGTGATCACATGACCCCCGGGACATTGCTACCGACATAAATATGAGTCACTTGACAAGTATATGAATTTTGATCACTTGACCATACAATGGTCGTAAAAATGGTCATAAGTCGCTTTTTGCAGTGCTGTTACAACTTTGGTTACTAAATGAACTGTTGTATGTCAAGGACTATCTGTACCAATACCAAAACAAGACAAGATTACGACTTAAGAGAGATTATGTAAACTGCATTATTAAGAACCAGCCAGATAATAGCATATCAACACAATTTGGGAATGGGGTATTGATTGGAATACATATAGAAATTTGAAATGTCTTACCAGAAATCCAATACTTCCTTGAGAAGCAGTTATTAAAAATTTACATGTATTACATTTGATGTAAATGTCATAGAGTGCCTTATTCACTTGCTAGATGTATAAAGCTACCCAATTCAAACTATGTGATTCTGGGCAGTATACAGGGGAGCCACCAAAAGCACATGCTTTCTAGATTTAAAAAGTGTCAAGATTTAAAAGAAAAAACCTGAAACATGCTCTCTATATGACAGCATATGTGGCAGTCAGGTATCCTTGGGAGAAGGCAGCACAACAAATAACCTGTAGGTTTTAAAAGTGATGACCAGTACTTTGAATTGCATCCAGAACCCTAATATAAGTCAGTGCAACTCATAGCATAGTGGTGTTACATGGGTGTGATGAGTTAAGCCCATAACTACCTGTGCAGCTGGATTCTGGAAGATTTTCAAGGGCAGCATGTTGGAATAGTCACAAGATATTGTGCAAACTCACCTGTCCCCAACCCACCCTGGCTATAGCTACCATCTGCTCTTTAAGTAAGAGCTGTGAGTTCAGAAGAATGCCTGGTTTGCATACCATGTTTGCATGGGGTAGTGTCACCTTATCCAAAACCAAAGATGGAAATGTTCCAACTCCCTGAAATCTGGATCTGAGGACCCCAAACCCTATAAAGATTTAAGCTGCAACCTGTTGTTTCTCATCCAGACACAGGGACAGAAATACTTTCAGCTGAGCAAGAAGGAAATTTCATCATTGGGGCACTTGTACCATGAGCGTTGTCTGAAATCACAGCAAACTGCTGACAGATGCCTAAGAAAAGCAGCCTGAGTATATTTTAATTTACCAGCCAGCAGAAATTAATTCAGATATGTGATTGATTTCACTCTGTAGTGTTCAGCTAGAAGAGACAACCATGAGATTACATACACAGCTTAAGGCACTAAACACAATTAATATTCTTTGACTGAAAAACTACATGGTCTGCCAATTTCAAATTCCCTTAACTGGAAGCCAAATATGTAAAGTGTCTCTTGAGCATATAACCAAAGTGATCCATTTTTGTAGAAGTTCACATTCATTCGCTTTGGTTCTATACTGTGTAACTTCTAAGCAGAACTTAACAAGCAGGCCCAGACATGCACAAGCTTCACTGAAAAAAAAAGGATACTGTATGTACATTAATGGAAATAATGGGTCATTATTGAGAAAACTGAGTAATTTGCTTTGCTTTCTATAACGTATCTTTAAAATGTTCCACAGATCTACTATAATAGATATCAGTCGATATGAAGTGATGCAGGTAATTCCTACAGAATGTGTATTGCTATGACAGGAGAAGAAGACAAAATGAAAAAGGAAATGGAAAAAAGAGCAAATGAACACTTAAAAGAAAAATGCTAAGGCTTAGATATAGAGATGTCCAATGATGGACAAAGAGAAAAGTGAATGCTATAGAATTTGAGAGGGAAAGGAAACTAATAATGATCTGGTAGAAGGAATAAATGACACTCATTTTGTTGAAGTTGCCCTGATCTTCATGGTACTTTGCTTTGCAAAGATTTTTAAAAACTATTAAGAACACAGAAAATAAAAGATTTAAATTTAAAATCCACACATATCAAGAAAATCTACTTCCCCAAAACTAGATATAATCTATGGTTTTTGAATGTTTGATAGATTCATATAAAAATATCAAATGAGTTAAATAGGTGAACACCATTTTATAAAATCAATTGAAAATAAAACAAAGTATAACTGAAATATAAGTTTAATATACAATCATAATTGCTGCCTAAAATTCTTGCAACCTTATCTCCACAAAAAGATATACCAAAGCTAGAAAAATACAGAAAAGGGCAATTAATATGAATATTTGAAAAAGGAGAGTAGGAGAGAGACTTATAAAAATAACTACATAGATGTAATCTCTATGGCTGAAAGGCAGTACACTTCTCAATATCACACATCAGGGAACTATTGCAAGGGATTATTACTGAAGGTAATTTAGACTAATCCTTGAAAGCATATTCTGGATCTGAATATCACTTTGATTTAACTGATCAAGACTTTTGATATATTCAGGAAGAATTAACAGAGAATTATAGAATAAAAACCTGTAGAGAAAAGAAAATAGTGGGGAAAAAGTATTAAATGCTGTAGATAAAGAACAGAGTAGTAACAAATATATTTTTTTCTGTAATTAATAGCATTCTTTCAGAGTCTTAACAAAAATACAGTCAAGTAGTGTTTCCTTGTAATATATAACAATTCTTATCACTATATTAAAAAAATTAAACTTGTGCAACACAGTTTACCAAATTTGACTTGTGCAAATGTTATGACACATACTCTTATTAAAACAAAATTACTTTAAAGATGAAACAGATGCCATGTAAGAATTTTAACTTTGTGTAAATGTGATTTACAGCTTAATTCATACACTATGAATAAGCCAATTTCCTTTAAAGAAAAAGTCAACTTTGGGAAAGTGCAAATGTTACACAATGCAGTTTGAACCCATTCCATGATAAGGTAACAACTCAGCATTTCTTTTTGCTAATATTATCTATTTTTTTAAATTAAACATTTATATCATTTTGAATGCATGCCAGTTATATTAAAGTATAGCAGAATTTGAACCTTCTCAGACTTAAGAGCTGTAGAAACAGGGCGTATTTTGCTCTGAGAATTCCACACTACCACTAAAATTCTCCAAATATAATAAGCTTAATTAACTAGACCTTCTAGCAGAGAAATTAAAGGAACAGTAATGGTCAGCCTCATAGCCCTTTGCTGTGCTATTATTTGAAGATCACTAGATTTCTATTTCTTTCAATCAATAGTAAAGAATTGTAAGATTACATTTTTATCCCTACATGATAGCTTCCATTTATAACTTATATATTATTAAGGATAGTGCCAAAAGCAGACTACTAAAAGGGGGGGGGGAGCCATTTTCAAAAAAAGATACAGACTTTTTTCTCCTCTTGTGTAAAGTTAGCAACTGAAAGGAACAAATGGAAGACCTAATGCACAATCAAGTGACCTTGAGTGTGCATCATTCTCGATTTTATGTCAAACGACAAGTGCAAGAAGTATTTATTGGCTGTGAACGGGGAACTCCAAGTTATCAACCCAGGTGCAGCAGACAAGGCTAAGGCCCCGGAGCTAGAAAAGCTTAGGTATAATTTAAGAGAGAAACGGGGCTCGAGGACAAAACCGACAATTAAGTTAAAACTGGTGGAATTTAAAAAAAAAATAATCACCGAAATGAAAAGGCGCCAGCTGCTCCGTGGGGCAGCTTTGCATAATTCAAAGGCACACAGCAGCAGCCCATGCCAGAAACCGAGGGGGAAGCGTCGAGGGAAGAATAAATGGACTCACCTGCCCAGGTGTTCACGTACGAGCCCAGAATCGCCGTGTTGTCCAGCATCCACACCCGGAAGGCAACCACCAACTTCAAAAGCAGACTACAACACTGGTAGCCGACGACCAACACTCCAATCCAATAGTAAAAACCGTAAGGGAAGAACAAAAAAGAAGCCGAAGTCTCCATAGCGTTCCCAACGCAGCGCCAACAGATACTAGCGGGGTGACGGCCCGGCAACACTGAACCCTCCCTAGCTGGTGTCAGACCCTCCCACAAGAACAGCCCCACCTCAAAGAGCAGCTATTGGCTAATTAATACAATGTAGGATGGCTATTGGATAGCGATCATGGAACACATGGCTCGTGATCTCGCGGTATTTTCTTTTCAAAAAAAAAAAAAGGCGTAGTTGAGGTAAATTCCCTCACAAGACGGGAACGATGGTCCTTAAGTCGCGCCGCGCGCCCATGTGGCGAACGCGTCTGCCGGCGTTCTCTGGCTCCTACTGGCAGAGATCGGTGTCATTCTTGTGGGGCCTGGTTGTGATTAGAGGGTATAATTACGAACGGGCGGTTACGAAAGAAAATTCATCGCGTGGAGTTAAATTTTTAAATCTGACCTCGTTCGGTCTGTATATACCAGGGGTAGGCAACCTCGGCTCTTTTATGACTCATGGACTTCAACTCCCAGAATTCCTGAGTCAGCTATAGCTGACTCAGGAATTCTGGGAGTTGAAGTCCATGAGTCATAAAAGAGCCGAGGTTGCCTACCCCTGGTATATAGCCAAAGTGTTATGGGCGTCTTGCTTCGACCCACAGTCGCTCATTGGCCTGACCTCCTTGCTACATATACCCAAGTATCCCAATATCTAGATATAAACAAGTAGGAAAAGGGAAAAATAAATTTAAATATAAGAAACAAAACAAGGTATTAATAGAATTAGAACAAACGAGCAGAAAAACAAGCTATAGGCAACAGAAATACAATATGTAATAGGCATTTCTGCAGCTCAGTTTTTAGAATTATGAATCTTAGAATGCAGAGCTATATTGTCGAGTCTTGTTGCCAAAAAGAGCCTTTTCAAAGGCTGAGAATTGAAACATTTCATTAAACCCTCGAAGATAACAACTTCAAGAAAACTATTCACACAACTTCAAGAAAACTATTCACACTCCTTCAAATTTATTATTGCCCCTACACCCCCATGGGTCATATGATCCTATAGAGTCCTGCAGTCAGGTGACCAGAATTTGCAATATTTTTGTCATTTTCCAGTAGAAAACCCTAATTCTTTTGTTATGCTGGATTCACTTAATGACCTTGTGATGTCTTATGACTATCACAAAAATGGTCATAAAATCAAAGAGTTATGACTGCAGTGACTCACAACCATAGGCTCCATTGTGGTTGTAAATCAAAAAGTATATATTCTACTAAGGCTCATAAATTCACCTGCTTGCTTTAAATTTATGTTGTTCATGTGTAACCTGCAAGAATTCACATGTGAGCTATTTAAATTTTCAGATCTACTTGCAATATTCAGTCTTTCAAAACACCTCTAATATTATTACAAGCATTCTTTATACATTTATTCCATAAATATTAAACATCCAACAGGATATCGTACATCTTTATCTTGCTTTATGCTCAGTGCTGAAGCATTTGTTAAATATTCCATTTATTTTCATACATGCCTTATTTTCCTGATAATACTGCTCTTACCATATTTGGAATCAATTTTCAATTCAAGCTTACTTATTTTATCATGAGCTTTTTCTAAATCAAGAAACATACATTAAAATTTCTTTTTTTATGATGCTGAATAACCTATGGGAAGCAGAACATCTAGCCTACACACATATGGAATTGTATTCAAGTCCATTTTTCTCCAGCCTGACTCCCCATTTAGGCACTATCAGGAAACCATTCCATTGCAGCCTTTATCAATAATTGAGTCTTATTTAGAAAAGCTAATTAATGCAGCAATGGAAAGGTATTTAATAAAAACAGCAACTTGTCAGAATTGTATGGTTGCTGAGGGAAAGAGTACCTGTTCGTACTTGTACAGAATAATTATATGTTTTGCATGCGCTCACCCAAATTGTTCAATCCCTGCAACTGGTTATATGAGTTTTCCTGATTAAATAAAAAATACTTCAGATCTAATGATCAGCATATTTCCATAGTCTTTTCAGACTCTTCCTAGGCCTATTTATTTAAATAAGGTATCAGGAGTTGAAAAACCAAAAATATATTTATATTCTTATCTAATTCCTTATCAATAAACCTGACATGGTTTTGATTAGTATTTTAAAATGTTTTTCAAGTTGTAATATTAATTTGATAAGATTTAACAACACAAATGTGGGAGTAATTGGGATGTTTATGAGCTTGGGCCTGTTATTTCCAGAATTTCTCCCTCCCATAGGAATAAAAGAGAGTGGAAATCTTCCCAGGAAAGGTGAGATAAAAAATCCGTGAATCAAGATTTCTATATTTAAACAGCCATTTGTTGCTAGGGTTGCAATATATTATGCATGAATACTTTATTTACCCAAATGATATTGCATGTATTTAATTTCTGCATTTATACTTTCATTTAGCAAGATAAGAATAGGGTGTCTCAGTGTGATTACTAAATTTTAAAACCAGGGCTTTTTTTCTCATAGAACGCCCAGAACGGAGTTCCGGCACCTTTTTTGGATGGAACCTTGTAGGGTAGGCAAGGTGGGTTGTATGGCCTGTGTGAGTTCTGGCACCTTTTTTTTTTTTTTTTTTTTACAAAAAAAGCACTGTTTAAAACTGTTCATTTCTGGATGATTATGAATTAATTATATGTCTACTTTATACTGTTATAATTTACATATATGGCTGCTTTGGTTCTTTTCAACTGCTTTGTATATGGTGCTTTGTGTTAATGTGTGGAGTTATTTTAGTTATAAACTGTGATATAATTAATAAACTTACTCAAAGAGTAAGACTTCAAATCTTATGGTGCCATCATTTAAATTCATTAGTCCCAGCATATCCTTGTTGAACCAGTGATGTTGATTAAATGCTGATCAGATGTGATTGGAAAGAAAAAAAATGAGGGCAGTTCTACTATAGACTAAAAGAAGTGTTAGGGGAAAATGAGTGAATTTGACTTGGAGAATAAAAAGAGTCCTGGTATGGACTTCTGGTTTGCCGCCACAGCCGCTGCACACACTGAAAGGCAAGCTCTGTCTTCCACGTCCAATTTTGCACCACTGGGGGACCCTGGAAAGGGTCGAAAGTCACCCTATAGGGGTGACAAGCAAGAAGGGGACCCCCGCTTGTTCGCGGGAGGGCAGTAGCCCTTTCCTTCGATCCGGGGCAGCCCTCCAAACCGGCGGACGAAAGACCGACTATAGAAATATGGCCCGTTACTAGGCTGCAGACAGCCGAAGTCAAACTTACCACCAGGCACCTATAAAGCAGCACGGATGAGACTGGCTGAGATATGAACCTCTCTTTAATCCTATTTTTTTCCACCTGTACAAACTGCCCAAAGTATTTTTTTCCCCTGTGGAGAGAGGGAAGGGAAATTCTATCCCACCCCTTTAAAAACAGCAGCAACTGACTATCCAGGGGAGTTTAAAATGCTGAAAGAATAACCTGATTCTAACTGGATTTCTATCTTTCTTTAATTTGAGGACTAAAAGATTTCTTTTTTTTTAAAGAAATTTTATTGTTTTTTTGGTTTTTGAGACAAGTGCTCAAGACACACCGTGATGTTAGGGTAGTCAAACATCCAAAGACAAAACATATATACATAATTCAGTCAATACATCTAGTATTCCCTCTCTTTTCCCCTTAGATAACATAATTTATTTAAAATAGTCCAATTCTAGCTTAAATTTATTCAACCTATACCTGTTTTTAAAGCTTTATAAATTTACACTACCATAATCAAATTAACTTTAAGTACAAACATTATCAATTCAAATATATTCTAGTTCCATAATTTTATCATAAATCTTATTTGATTCTTCTTCCACTAATATCCCTTAATTAAAATAAAATATTAATCTATCCTATACATATCTAATCCCAATTAATCAATCTCTTTAAGCTGACAAAAAAATCAAACCTTAAATCATTTCAATCCATAGAACAGAATTCAAATTTCATCCAATTAAGCAGAAGAAACCTGAGGATCAAGAAGAAGAACAGACCAAAGGGAAGATAAACATTTCAAGACAACTACGTCGAGATGGAAAAATAGAGAGACAATTCGTTAGCCCTTCAAAAAAAAATGGCAACTGGATGGCCTTTTTTATCTCATACAATATATATAATAATAGAGGAAGATCTACAATATTTGATGACTTAAAAGCACAGATATGGAAGGCGAGTTGGCAAAGAAAGAAAGCTAGAATAAGGCTGAAGAAAATTGGGGTTTTGACTTATTAGTGAGGATTAAAATAGAATATACTCGAATAGACAAGATGTGTACTTTGAATACTAGATTTTGTTATAAACTGAGATAAAGAAAACATTGGTCATTTAAAACTTGGAAGTATAAATATTAAAAGTTAAATTTGAATATTGATTTATTTATAAAGGTTGAATGTAAAAGTAATTAAGATATATATAAGCTAAAAATCTATTGATAAATGTAATAAACATGTTTTTACTTAGCTGATATAATAAGAACTGTACTAGAGATAGTAGACATTAAGAGAAAAAGAGAGGACGTATTTGATGTTGAAACAATAGAAATTTTGGTTACTAAATTTAAGACATTTGGAAATTAATAGAAAATAAGAATGTTATACTACATTATTAATTAGATGATGTAAGATGGTGAGAAATAGAATATAATCAAATAGATGACATGTATCCTGAATATTAGACTTTTTGATGAATTGTGATAAAGGGAACTTTGGTTACTTAAAACTTGAAAATTATAAATATTAAATGTTAAATTTAAATATTAATGGGAAACTAAAAATTGGGAAAAACTAATTAGGACATTGATTGTCTATAAAGACTGAATGTTAAAATAACCAGGATACGTATAAGCTAAAAATTATTGATCAATGTAAGAATGTTATTTTTATTTAATTGATATAATATGAATTGTATTAGTTTAAACATGAGACAATAAATACTAAGGGGAAAAGAGAGGAAATATTTAATGTGGTAGTTTGAGACTTTTACTAAAGATATTTGTATGTCATTGAATTATCGATTAACTCAGCCACCACGTTGCTTTTTAAATATTTAAATGTAAAATTAGAAAATCAATAAAATATTTAAAAAAAAGAGTTCTGGTATGGCATAGCATGGTATAGTGGAGCATAGCATGATATGAAGAGGGATGCATGAGATAAAATATTGCATCAGAGGGGGAGAGAGGAAAAAGGGAAACTAGAGGAATATACAGATGGCAGAGAGAAAGAGAAATTTAGCTAATTTAAGGTAATTAGATTTGGGTCAATATAAAAGGGGGGAAAATGACATTGCCATAGGTGTATACTACAGGCCACCCAACCAAACAGAGGAAATAGATGAACTTTTTGCTAGTCAGCTAACTAAGGTATGTAGGAACCACATCACAATAGTAATGGGGGACTTTAACTACCCTGACATCAACTGGGAGACAAACTCTGCACCAAGTGGAAAATCAAACATGTTCCTGGCAAACCTAGCAGACAACTTTGTCTTCCAAAAAGTAGAGACGGGAACTAGGGGATTAGCCATTTTGGATCTAATTCTCACTAATAGAGATGAAATGATAGAAGGTGTTGAAGCCATAGGAACCCTGGGAGGAAGTGATCATGCAATATTGGAATTCCACATTATGGAAGCACAAGCAATAGAACACAATCAAACAAGAGTCTTGGACTTCAAGAGAGCTAATTTCAATAAACTTAGAGAGGGCTTGGGAAGGATTCCATGGATGAGAATCCCCAAGGGGAAAACAACTCAAGAAGCTTGGGAAATTTTGAAAAATGAGATAATAAAATCCCAGTCTAGCACAATACCAACAAAGAAGAAAAATAACAGCTCTCAAAAGAAACCAGCATGGCTGCATAAAGAACTCTCTGACAAATCGAAAGATAAAAAGGACAAGTATAGAAAGTGGAAAGTGGGGCACATAACTAAGTCAAAATATCAGCAAATAGCCCGAGCCTCCAAAGATGAAGTGAGGAAAGCCAAGGCTCAAAATGAACTAAGGCTTGCGACCAAAGTCAAAAATAACCAAAAAAAAAAAAAGGTGGCAAGAAGGTGACAAGCAACAGGGAGAAAGCAGAACTATTTAACTTGTTTTTTGCATCTGTCTTTATACAAAGGGAAAAAACAGACCAACCTATCAAAAATAGTGCCATAAAAAACATAATAGAAACACAAGTTAAGATAGGCAAGAAAATGGTAAGTGAGCACCTGTCCAGCCTAGACGAGTTCAGATTGCCAGGACCAGATGGATTACACCCCAAGGTTCTCAAGGAACTGGCAGATGTGATCTCAGAACCACTGAACTATATTTTTCAAAGATCCTGGAGCACAGGGGAACTACCAGAGGACTGGAAAAGAGGTGATGTAGTTCCCATCTACAAAAAAGGGAAAAAAATGGACCCAGGAAATTACAGACCTATCAGCCTGACCTCAATACCTGGGAAGATCCTGGAAAAGATAATCAAACAACAAATCAGCGAACACCTAGAGGCAAACAAAGTCATTATTAAAAGCCAACATGGGTTTGTCAAAAACAGATCATGCCAGACAAATCTTATTGCATTCTTCGACCAAGTGACAAAATTAGTGGATCAGAGGAATGCTGTGGACACAATTTACTTGGACTTCAGTAAGGCATTTGATAAAGTAGATCACAATCTACTACTTGACAAGATAGAAAAATGTGGGGTAGACAGCACCACCACCAGATCAATCCGTAGCTGGCTGACCGGCCGTACTCAGCATGTGGTTCTCAATGGAACTGCATCTCCATGGAGGGAAGTGTGTAGTGGGGTGCCCCAAGGCTCTGTTCTGGGCCCAGTGCTCTTCAACATCTTCATCAACGATTTGGACGAAGGGATAAATGGGGAACTCATCAAATTTGCAGACGACACCAAGCTGGCAGGAATAGCCAACACTCCAGAAGACAGGCTTAAGATACAGAAGGATCTGGACAGACTTGAACACTGGGCGCTATCTAACAAAATGAAATTCAATGGTGAAAAAAGCAAGGTTCTACATTTAGGGAAGAAAAACCAAATGCACAGATATAGTATAGGGGGTACTTTGTTCAATAGTAGTAACTGTGAGAGGGACCTCGGAGTCCTAGTGGACAATCACCTAAATATGAGCCAGCTGCAGCTGCCAAAAAAGCCAACACAGTGCTAGGCTGCATTAACAGAGGGATAGAATCAAGATCACATGAAGTGTTAATACCACTTTACAATGCCTTGGTAAGGCCACACTTGGAATACTGCATCCAGTTTTGGTCACCAGGATGTAAAAAAGATGTTGAGACTCTAGAAAGAGTACAGAGAAGAGCAACAAAGATGATTAGGGGACTGGAGGCTAAAGCATATAAGGAACGGTTGCTGGAATAGGGTATGTCTGGTTTGATGAAGAGAAGGACGAGGGGGGACATGATAGCAGTGTTCCAATATCTCAGGGGCTGCCACAAAGAAGAGGGAGTCAAGCTATTTTCCAAGGCGCCTGAAGGCAGGACAAGAAGCAACGGATGGAAATTAATCAAGGAGAGAAGCAACCTAGAACTAATGAGAAACTTCCTGACAGTTAAAACAATTAACCAGTGGAACAACCTGCCTCCAGAAGTGGTGAATGCGCCAACACTGGAGGTTTTTAAGAAGAGACTGGACAGCCATTTGTCCGAAATGGTATAGAGTTTCCTGCCTGAGCAGGGGGTTGGACTAGATGACCTCCAAGGTCCCTTCCAACTTTACTATTATTATTATTAAACTAACTTCAGGCAAAAAGTAATTTGGAAGAAGAGAATTAGTGGCATTGACATGGGAAAATAGTTTATTTTCTACAAATTTGAAATTTTGCTTTCTATTAAATGGATGAGGGCAATCAGTAAGGTTGGCAAAAATGATGCAAGAGCTGTTAGTAGACAAAAGAGACAATAATGACCTCTCAGTCCTGGAAAAGGAGGGAGAATAAGAAAGAGACTCAAGATAATTCACCTTGATTCTGTTTAAGTGGGGGCACAGGAAAACTGTGACAGGTTTTCAAGATTCTGTTTTTATATTTTAGAACAATAAGGTGGAATTTTAGTAGTCCTTGTAGCATCTTTCCTGACCTGACTTGCCTGAAAAGCTTGACATCAATTATGAAAGCTTCACTTTCTCACATTACATAGACCTTGCTTTTATCATTGAGATGGCATCAAGGCACTCGCATTTGCAGAATAGAAGAGCAGCTTGCTGAAATTATTATTACAACATCAATAGTAAATTATATATAACAAACATGTTCAATGCCATGTTGTAATTAACACTACATTTGAGATAAGGCTTGCCTAAGCCAGGAGCAGCTCAACAGCCTACAGCAGGGGTGTCAAACTCAATTTCATTAAGGGCCGCATCAGCATTGCGGTTGCCCTCGGGAGGTGTGTGGCCAGGGTGGGTGCGGCCTACTGGGTGGGTGTGGAGTAGGTGTGGCCTATTGGGTGGGCATGGCCAGCCTTACATCGTTCGCGTCAAGGGGGCCTGTGGGGGCCTGGGCAGGAGTGGGACAGATCTGAGGGTCTCTGGCAGAAGGAGGTGGGACCAGGGCAAGTGCCAAGGCATGGTCCACTGGAGGAGCCTCACTGTTCCTCTCAGGCCATGTGGGGGGCTGGATGGATGGTGGTGCATGCTTCCCTGGGCAGCAGAGGTCAAACACCCAGCCTGGCCCTCAAGCACCCGTGGCACCAAGCCCAGCCCCACTTCCTCAAGGGGGTGCCCAGCTGCACTTACCTCCTCCTCCAGGCTGCTGCTGCTGTGCTTGCTCTCCTTAGCTAGGTTGCTCATGATGGGTATGAGGGGAAAGTCAGAGGGAGGTCCATTCCCTCTCCATGGGAGGAGACCCGGCTTTTTGTCCAAAGCTTCCTTAGCAATAGGATGGGAGACCCCAGGAGGAGGGGGCAAGGGGATGGCAAAAGGGCAGCAGGACTGTACTAAGGCAGGACTTCCCTCAGACCCTCCCTCTCCTTCTTTCCTTCTTTCCTTTCTTCCTTCCTAAGTACAGAGTGGTGGGAAAATATTTGAGATGAGGGAGGGAGAAAAACAGGCAAGAAACGCAGCCAGGGCCAAGGCAGTGGGGGCCGTTCCCTCACTGTTTCCAGGATGGCTTCGCGGGCCACATGAAACCACTTCGCGGGCCGCATCTGGCCCCCGGGCCTTGTGTTTGACAAGTCTGGCCTACAGTCTAATGAATATTATTTTGCTCTCATGGAAGCTTGCCAGAGAAGTTTGAGGAACCCAAGTTCAATTTCTGACTTTCATTACTTAGTGCAAATTGTTTATGGCAGGCCAGCCAGCAGAAATTCACTCCAGGTTGACTTGGAGTTTTGACTGTCTATGCTCCTCACTGAGGGTATAATCCATTGCTGGATAATTAGCAGAACATTTAAAGATTTAGAGCTACATGTCATGATTTAGCAAGAAAGAACGACAACAAATTGAGAGATTCACAAGCTGAAACAAAGCAACCACAAGACAAGGTTCACAAATAATGTACAGATTTTCAACTACATGTCAGAAGTGTTGGGATGGAATGATTTTGTTTCAGTTGACTAGTTTCGAAAAGGAGTTGTTGATAAACTGAGAAATTAGTGATACAGGATACATGCCATAGAATTTGAAAGAAATGTTCCAGTATTGTGTACTGATGGCTGGTTGGAGGAGTTGAAACACAAAGAATATAGTAGGGGGAGGAGGTTTTACACCTTTCTTCATCTACACATACACACCCATGACTTTTTCAGACACTAGCAATAGAAACCCTTGCAAATAGGAGTAGTAATCTAACCAAGACTAAAGTAGAAACCTCATCTGCAGAGTATTGCATTTGTAGTAAGCAAGTGCCCATGTTGCTCCAAAGCTTCACCTTAAGACTCCCCTCTTAAGAACTCAGCAGAGGTGTGCCCAGATAATTAAGAAGATTCAGACAGCCAACAGGTAAGTGTATTTTATTCTTTTACTCTTTGTACCTCAGATGTAGAAATGTGGAAGAACCGGTTTCATCTCAACCCAGACAAGATGAATGGCTCTGGGATTTAAGATCCCCTGCATCTACTGAACTTCCCTTGTTAACTCTGCATCAGGTTACACTCCATGCTCAATCTGGCGGTTCTCCTTGAATCTTATGCTTGAACCTTATGCTCAAGGGGCTGGTGGCAGCTGTGGCCTGGAGAACTTTTCCAAAAGTATATCTCATGCATTAGTTCTTCCCATTTCTAGATCAGGAAGCACTGCTCATGGTAGTTTAAATCTTTATCACCTCCTGCTTAGACTATTGTAACTTGCTATAGGGATGATTGCCCATGGAGAGCATTCATAAATTTCAGAGGGTGACTTAATGTATGCAGTTTTGGGTGTACAACAGTATGCCTGTGTAACACTACTACTAAGTAAGCTACACTGGTTCTCAGTAGGCTTCTGGTTGCAAATAAAGTTCTAATGTTCATCTTTAAAGCCCTATGTGATATTGCAAGACTACCTATCCTTGATAATTTCTCTCTGTCCCCATCAGATCTAGCAAAGTGGGCATGTTTTAGGTTCTCTCAATAAAGTGATATCATTGGGTAGGTGTAGGCCCTTTCTGTAACAGCATCTGCCCTGTGAAACAGTTTACATTCCAGAAATGTAACAGTTAGAACAATTAACCAGTGGAACAATCTGTCTCCAGAAGCGGTGAATGCTCCAACACTGGAAGTTTTTTAAGAAGAGACTGGACAGCCATTTGTCCGAAATGGTATAGGGTTACCTGCCTGAGCAGGAGGTTGGACTAGATGACCTCCAAGGTCCCTTCCAACTTTATTATTATTATTATAAATGCAAATGTTCTCAGGTCTGACAGAAAGCTGTGAAGACCTAGCTATTCCTCAGGCCCTGGGGCAGGGATGTTAATTCAGCAGAGATCTGTCTGTATATTTTTATAGGGGCCTCAACTTGGATTTTGTATTTTATTTTTAATGCATTGGGATTTGTTTTACGAATTTCTTTGGAAAAGTGACATAGAAAGTTGATTGATAAATGAAATAAAGAACTAGAAGACAAAAAGAATCTCTCAACCCTGAGAAAGGAGGGAAGAAGAAATTCAAGATAACTGCACCTTAATTCTGTAGGGCAACGGTTCTCAACCTGTGGTCCGCGGACCTCTGGGAGAAACACGATGTCATCACAGAAGGTTGGCAAAAGCCTGAAGAAATGTTATGATTAAATCTTGAGTTAAATCTTGTTGGTCCGTGGCCATGATCCGTGGCCACAAAAGGTATTTAAAAGGAGACTGTGGTGAAGAAAAGGTTAAGAATCATTGCTGTAGTGCAGGGGTAGTCAACCTTGGCTCTTTTATGACTTGTGGACTTCAACTCCCAGAATTCCTGAGCCAGCACAGCTGGCTCAGGAATTCTGGGAGTTGAAGTCCACGAGTCATAAAAGAGCCAAGGTTGACTACCCCTGCTGTAGTGTATAAGAGGGGGCAAAGGGAAACATAGGCAGGCTTTCAAGATTCCAAGAATCTAGGAGGAACCCAGAATCATATCTCCAGCAATAAAACGGAACGCCAGTAGTTCTGGCAGTGTCTATTTCCTGATCTGACCTGAAGGGGTGACAGAGGTTTTGGCCCTCTGCTTTCATAATCACTTTCTTTTTGTTTTTTTCTTTTGTTTTGACCTAGAATTTCTCCCTCTGCAAAGCTGTAAATTTGGAAAGAGTTTCCAATATGTTTGATATCATGCAACAGCAAAGTAGCAGTCATTATATCTGCCATTACTATTTAACAAATGAGTTGCAGAGGTATAATTTGCATACGCGTATTACTTATATCTTTCATCTTATAAGTAGTACTTTTTTCTGTGATACTTTAATTGGTGAATAAAGCAAATACTTTCCCAGCCACATGTGTAGCAATCACCTGTCTTTCGTAATAGAGCTACTGATAATAGTTGCCTGTTAAAATTAATTAAAATGAATATGAACTTGATAATAAAACATTATTTTTTAATAATATGGTGAAACTGGGTGGGTATTGTAATATGTTCTTGCATTAGAAACATAAGAATATGTCCTGTGTGATCAGGACAAGGCACTGGTTAATCCATCAGTTTGTTTCTCAGTTAGTATTTGGAGCTAATCAGTTTCCACTCTGGAATATTGCTTAATAGACCTGTTACACCTGAATGTTCTAAGATTTTTATCTATTCTTTAGGTTTTCCAGTTAAAAATATTTCATTAAAGCAAGTTTCTAGTCTTTCATAGGGAGACATCAGATATTTGAGTCAAAATCCATGGTCTTCACCATTTGCTGTTACACTTGGTACTTTTCTTGCTTATTTTTAATCATTTCTGATGTTATGATCATATTGTCCATTTCACTAAGCCAATTTTTTAAATATTTTATCAACTTTTCATCTTTATTATGTACGTCTGCTTTAATATTTCATCTTTTTTAGGGCAAGCAATATATTTGTGGTATTTCCCAGTAATGCAAACAAATGCTGGTTTGTTTGAATCTGCTGATTTTGTCAAAATTGATTAATCTTACTTTTGTATTGTTCAATTTGCTTTGAAACAGCCATGACTCTTTAGTTCTTCTTCCTTACTTGTCTTAATATCAAGATAATGTATTTATCTTGTAATGTAAAAATTTCCCTTTTGTTTTTCTTGCCTTTGAGTCAGTTCTGACTTTTAGTGACTGCCTGGATTAGTCCCTGCAGTTTTCTTGGCAAGAGTTTTAAGTGGTTTACCATTGCCTGCTTCCTAGGGCTGGGAGAATGACTGGCCTCAGTTGATTTGTACCTATAGCAGGACTAGAACTCACTGTAAGGATCCACCTCAGCTAACCAACCAAGAAAGCAGAATTCTTGAAATGACATTGTCTCAAAAGGAAACTTTTATTAGGGGTTAGTGACAATAGGGAAGTCAAGGTGAGATCTGGGGAAAATCCCGCTTGAACTGTATAATTAAACCAGCAATATTCCTCCTCCCACCGAAGTCATAATGTCCATTTGAAATCCAGCCAATCCACAGTGGCACAATGAGCGGGTAACTGGTACAGTTGGTGCACATCTCAAGGTCTTCTCCAGCTTCTCTGTAACCTTTCTCAAGTTGATAGAGGTGGAAGAAGGAAAGCAGAAAGCAAAAGTTATCCCAAGCAAAAGCAAATATCCTCCTTCCCCCCAGCTAAATGGCAGACCCCAAAGCAAAGCACAAAGCATATATGGAAGGGAGACAATAAGGATTTGGGGACCTGACATACGGCCCCCTAAAAGAACAGAAAATCCACTCAAAAGACAAAAATGGAGGAGAAGAACAATATATATACATTAATTAGACTTATCATGATACCGAGAATGGAAACGTTGTAGAAGTTTAGGGGCGCTAACATGTTTCTTGTACACCCACCATTCTGGGCAGAAGGGAGGTTCTTCCACACTACTAAGTATTGTCTCACCCCATGATGTATTCGAGAGTCCAAAATGTCCTTAATCTCAAAGTGTTGTTCACCCTCAACCAGGATAGGTGTGGGTGCCTGAGGTGCAGGAGGCCTAAGGTTAGAAGTGATTTCTGGTTTGAGTAAACTGCAGTGGAAAACAGGGTGGATTTTCTGTAGGTTCTTTGGCAATTCCAATGCAACCATCACAGGATTGATGATGTGTTTGATAGGGAAAGGCCCAACAAATTTAGAGCCCAATTTTTTAGATGGTTGTAAGAATTGTAAGTACTTCGTGGAGAGGTACATCCGGTCCCCAACTTTATATGGTTTTTGTTCCACCCTCCATTTATCTGCTTGTGTTTTATAAGCCTCTCTGGCTTCATTTAGAGCTTTCCTGACTACTGGCCAGGTGTTCTGTAACTGTTTAATTCATTCCTGTAAAGATGGGATTTCAGGTTCCTTGGTGGGAAGTTCAGGCATAGCCACAAATGTTTGACCATTAGCTATCTGAAATGGACTGAAACCTGTACTGGAACGTATTGCATTATTATAAGCAACCTCAGCAAATGGCAACAAATCAGACCAATTGTCCTGTTGATAATTAATAAAGCATCTTAGATATTGTTCTAAAACTGAGTTAAGCCCCTCTGTCCCCTCATTTGTTTGAGGATGGTGCGAAGATGATAACCCTTGACTAGAACCCATCAGGTCCAGAAAAGCTTTCCAGAACTTGGATGTGAATTGGACCCTTCTGTCTGAAATTATACATTGTGGGGTCCCATGAAACCAATATATGTTCTACACTAAGCGTGTGGCAAGAGTCTTTGCAGTTGGGATCTTTGGGCATGGAATGAAATGTCTAGAGAACAAATCTGTTACTACCCAAATTACAGTGTTTCCAGCACTTTGAGGCACTTCTACAATAAAATCCATAGAGATCTCTCTCCTTGGTGCTGATGGACTTGTTACTGGTTGAAGCAGTCCTGGGGATTTTCCTTGCCACCTTTTAGCCGCTGCACATGTGGGGCAGATGGTTACATAGCTTTCTATGTCTTTTTTCAAAGCAGGCCACCAAACTGCCTTTTAATGAGATGTAAGGTTTTTACAAATCCAAAATTTCCAGCAGTTTTTGAGTCATGCCCTGCTTGCATTACTTTTAGCCTTAAATTTGCTGGGACATAAAGTTTTTCCTCAATCCATGCTAATCCGTCTTTTAACGCACACAGGTTATTGTGGTTTTGAAACCACTCATCGGTCTCTAGTGCAGCCTTAAACTCCTGTAACAGAGTTCTTTCAAGGGAATCCACAGGGATCTGGTAGTTATAGGGGCTGCTAATTGACAAGGATGCAAAAATGGTTTAGTTACTTCTGCTTTCTTGCTGTTATACTGTGGTAATCTGGACAATGCGTCAGCTAGGAAATTCTTCCCCCCAGGGAGGTAATGAATAGTAAAATCAAAACAATGGAAATGTTGAGACCATCTTGCTTGTTTAGGGGAGAGTTTTCTGGAGGTTTTCATAGCTTCAAGATTCTTATGATCATTCCATACTTGGAATGGTGTTTTACTGCCTCTAAGAAATGCCTCCATGTTAGGAGCGCCCATTGTACAGCATAGGCCTCCTTCTCCCAAGCTGCCCATCTCTGCTCAGTCTCTGATAATTTCCTAGAGATCTAAGCACAGGGTTGTAATTGTCCTTTATTTCTTTGTAATAACACTGCTCCCACAGTCACATCACTGGCATCCTCTTGAATTATAAACAGCTGTTCTGGGTCTGTTTCAAAACTGGCTCCATAGAGAAAAGTCGTTTAAGTTTTTCAAAAGCTGCTTGATGCTCCCCTGTCCATTTCAACGGTTGGCTGGGTTTTGGCTTCCCCCCCCCCTCTGGTTTTTAACAAGTTTGTGATTGGAAGGACAATCTGTGCAAAAGATGGAATGAACTTTTTGTAAAAGTTCACAAATCCTGGGAAACTTTGGAGTTTCCTGGTTTTTGGAGGAGCCCAATCCAGGACTGCTCTCTGGGTCCATCTCTATTCCCTTGTTGGATATATGATAGCCCAAGTAATCAATGTGATCTTTGTGGAACTCGCACTTTTGAGAGTTTGGCATATAGCTTGGCAGAGCGCAGCTTTTTTAGTACCGCTTTAACCAGTTTAATATGTTCATTTTAGTTTCAGTGTAAATAAGGATGTCATCCAAACCAAAACCCCTTTGTACATGTGATCATGTAGGACCTTGTTAATTAGTTGCATGAAAGCTGCAGGAGCCCCTTCTAGTCCAAATAGGAGAACTTTAAATTGGAAGCAACCAAGGGGGCAATTGAAAGCAGTTTTCCATTCATCCCCTTTCTTTATCCGTATAATAAGCTTCTTTCAAGTCCAATCTGGAAAAAAAAATCCTTTCGATAAGTGAGCTAACATGTCCTTCATTAAAGATAGCGGGTATATTTTGTTCATGTAATGAGCTCCAGTTTCATTCATATTTTTATTAATACTATTAGCATTCTGCTAGTTTTTCTGGGTTTTTTTTTAATTTGACATCTGTAACAGCTTTTAATCTATAGATAAATGTTAATTGATCCATTAATTTCACTTATGAGTCCGGGTACTTATTTTTTCCAAATGCTAAACATTTTATTTTGAAATCTTCTCATTTTAGGGTTTAATTTAATTTCATGATTCCTTGGATTTCTTCAACTGACTATTTCTTTCCTTTTGCTGACTCTTGCAGTCACTTTACAGCCAGCCAGCCTTCCTGATTGTCTAGCAGCTAAGCTCTAGTGTCAAGTCCACCATTCTGGTGTCCTGCCATTCTGTTGGAGGGGGGAGGAGGAGGTTCCAGGGGGCATTCTTTGCATGCTTTCACTTTTGCTGTAACTGCATGGGAATTAGGGAGGAGGATTGTCTTCAGAGATGAAACAGACTCCTTCTCAGCCGGTTCCATCCTGGTTCCATGGTTGCTGCACCCTGATGGTGACCTGCTATCAGTTCAGCATTCTCAAAACAATCACGCAGAAATACATTGGCTGCGGTTGGCTTGGTCAGGGGGGGTTGGGTTTTGGAATGGGAAGAAATGCTTGGTGCCTTGCTTGGGACCATTAGATTCCACATGACTTTACTGCAACCACTTTCTCTCAGTAAAAGTTCTTTTGATTAACTCTATGGAGTCAAGAGGCATGCTTTCCTGAGAGGACCAGCTGGGGCAGGTCCTTACATCCAGATTGTTTATTAACTGATGACTAGGAGCCATCAGACCACATGTGGTCCTTGTTGATCTGCTTTTCTATTGTGTTCATTATTGAAAATAGATTGTGTTTGGACCATACTTCATTACACACACACACACACACACACACACACACTATTTATATCTGATGCAGAGCCCTTGTCCATCTAGGTGAAGAAGTGTCGGACCGGTCTCTCCCCTTCCCTGCTGAGCCCCAGCCTCTCTCACAAGCAGGCACAGCCCTGCTTCACCACTTGCTGGAATGCCAAACCTACCTGGATTTCACAAATTGCAGCTGCATTGTGAGCTGCAATGTCATGCCTCTGTCGGAGCCTGAATTGGAGGAGGAAATGGAGCCAGAACAGGACCCTATCGAGGCCCAGGGAGAGGTGTTTGTAGCTTCGGAGGACTGTGGGAAGGAGCAGGCTGAGGCAGGCCAGGGCCCTTCAGGTTTGGAACAGGGGAGACAGAGTTCAGGCGAGGAGCAAGGCCCACCCCCACCTGATCCTAGAGCTAGGAGAGTGGAGAGGAGGAGGGAACAACGCAGGCAGGCTCACTTGCTTGGGAGGAGAGCGTCCCGCCCTACCCCACAAGGCACACCTGGGGATTGAGATATAAAGAGCTGCTGTGGGGTGGGACTTTGTCGGGAACAAACGTTGAATCTTGGGAAAGTGTGTATTGTTGCTCTTGTTCTGTGCCTTTGGAAAACCTGGACACCTTGACAACCGGACCAGCTGATCATGTGGATTTCCTGAATTACGACCTCAGACTGCATTTTTACTTTTCTCTTTGCAAACTCTGCAGGCAAGCTGAGATTCAAGTGGACTCATTAAGTTGATGTTTTGTTTGGTTTGTTATCTTTATGGCCTTGAGGACATTCGTATAATAATCAGGCTGTATTGAAACTGCCTTCAACCAAAGTCGGCTGGAAGGTGAGTGTGTGAATTTGGGTTGGAGGCTTGCCAGCAAATGTGGGAGCATTTGGAGGAAATTTGCAACCATTAAAGAACTGTTTACATTGCCAGCTGTCTGCATTGCCTTTGTGCGGTGCACTGGGTCATCACATGGAGAGCTTGGCGTGCCATTGCCCTGCTTCCCTCGCGAAAAGCACTCACTCCTTTTCCAAATTGCAAATGACGCTCCTGAACAATCCTACTCTCCATCTCTGTTGCATTCCTCTACTACCACAGAGCTGGAGACCTTGGTGCACCACTGTCCAGCTCCCCTCACTTCATAGCACTGGCTTCTGTTTGGACATGAGTGGGAAGAAACCAACCAGAGGAAGCTGACTGCCCCCATCTAGTTTCTAGATTGGAAGGAATGAGGCTTGGCCAGCCCAGTTCTGCCTCCTTTCCCTGCGGACTTACTGCAAGATCTCCCAAACGGAGATTTTGCAGAGGTGTGGGGTGCAGCAATGCCTTTGCAGTTTTGCATGCCGCATGTTGGCAGAGCCAGCTCACCCCTCATTGCAAGCATGATTCCGCCAGTCTGGAATCCCCTTCACGGCCTTCGTTTCTAATCTGGAACCGAAGGCTACCTGGGGCGGGCAGGAGGCTGACCTCAAACATCTGGGCAAAGCTCTTCTTTGCACTCTGTTAATCCTCGTTTCCTTCCAAGCAAAAATAGAACGGGGAATACCTGCCATTGCCTGACCACTATGCTGTGCTGCTTAAAAAATGCTGCATTGCAAATGGAAGAACGTGCAAGGATCAAAAGTTTGTGGGACTAAAAAAAATTCAAGCAGACCTTCCAACTTCTCACGAAAAATCTTTTGGCAGGGAGTGTTGTAACTTTGAACATTCGCTAAGTGAACATTCGTAACTCGGAGACTACCTGTACTTAAGAAACACTAGAAAGAAACCAAGACAAGTGGCATCTGTAACAAATTGCAGTGACCTCAAAATGCAAGGGTGTAATCAGAACAAGGATACAATCACAGCAAATATGTGATTACATCATCATGCAAGTACAACACTTACATACTTGATGTCTGACCCAAGGGGAAAACCATAAAAAAAAAGACTTAACACTTTCTTTCTTTTTTTAATATATTTTATTAATTTTTTTAACACAATCACCATTAATATTTGGTAAACAGTGTGTTGTCTGGGTTTATATTTACAACAATCAATAACAATTAATTTATATAATTCCATACTCCACATAATAGGTTTCTTTGATTTTCTCTTCTTCCAATAATATTCTCTTTTATCAACCATAATTAGTACATTTCTTAGTAATTTTAGTAGATAACAATTAAGTATAGACATTTTTTTTGTATTTCTACAAGTAATAACCACATCAATATACATTTTCTTTTCTAATTAATCATCTTAATCACCTTGTCGTGGATTCTATTTTTAAAGTTCTCATTTAAATTTGTTAAGATTTTCTTAGCGTAAATTACACTTAAGTATTTAAGTCTTTTTCCTCATACAAGCCATCCCAACACTTTTACATTTCTCATATCTTAAAACAAAAAGAAAAAAAAAGAAATAATATACCACTTGAAAAACATGTCCCTCTTAAGCTAAAATACATTTATGTCCAAAAAAAATTCTATTTTTTAAAAACATACTCAATCCAATATTTAATCTTTAAGTATTCTATCTAATAAATCCATAGCTAATCTTTTAAAACTATTCAAAACATTCTTATTAAAAAAAATTCAAAATCCATTATACTTAAGTATCTAAAATATAAATCATCCCAACATTTTTATATTTTTCATATCATAAACAAAAATAGCATATTGCTTAAAGAGCCTATCCCTCTTAAACTAAAATTCATTTATATACACAATTTTATTTCTTTAACCATATTAAAACAAGTGCTTAATCTTTAAATATTTCATCTGATAAGTCCCATCATCTAATTTCTTAATTCTAACTTTAGCCTTTTTTTTTTGCCAAACGTCTTTCCTAATAAGTATGTTCTGCTGAACCAAAAGGTCTTCCCATAGTTTTGCAAATATTGTTGTAGGTACGAGAGATGAAAGTAAGATGTTCTTGTGGGGATGCTTTGCTCCATCAAATTCCTTGAAAATCTTTTACTTTCTTTCTCTCTTAGTTTCTCTTCTCATTTTTTGCCTCTCAAGTTGTCGTAGTTCTCCTGAAAGCTCTGTAATCCATTTTGTCGAATCTTTTTTCTTGTTTTTAGACTTATTTTACAATCTTGAAGTATAAGTTGTCTTTTCCATGTCCAATATTTCCTGCATGTTTTTCTCTACCTGGGTTAAATCATAGTTCCTTCCATTATTAAATTTCATCTTTGAGCCTCTTTCCTCTAGTTTATGCTCAGTTATATGCTTTAGTTGATCGCTCTCTTTTGTTGTTTTCTGAGAGTTTGTTTGTTATGAAGTTAAATTGAGGATATGTTCATTTAAATTTTCAAAGTTATTTTTAATTTCCTCATGGTTTGAAGTCATTGTCACTTGTATTAGTTGTAAGCATACATTTCCTCCTGGAAAGTATTTGTTTTTTCTTGATATGTTTTTTTCTGCAGACCTCTGATGTTCCATGATAGCCAAAAATCAAAGTTTTCCTTTCTCTGCAAACAGCTTTAAAGTCATAGTTCAATAAGTATTTATAATCAAGGTCAATTTTTTTTCTAAGTTTTATAGTTCTCGCTTTATAGATAGCCCAAAATGTTTTCTTTTCTTTATTATGGCTGTTCTTTGTTTAGTTAAAACATTGAAAGTCACAATAACAAGTTATCTTTTCCTTGGCTTGTCAATTCCTGGGTTTAGGTCAGCCATAATTATGTATTTTCATCCACCACTAGATGTCAGTACCAGTTCATTTTTCAATTTTCAAAACAGGCAATTGTTTTCTGTTTTCATTCATAATCTTTTGGCAAGAAAATCTTAACTAATTCTACCAAATTCACACTTATCCAGATTTAAGTCTTATATGCATTTCATTTCAACTTCCGTCTGTGGGAGGGTGGAACAAAAATCCCCCTCCTCTCACTTTCAGAGGATTTTTTTCTTTCTTGGGGTTTTTTTCCCCCCAGGAGATCAATCAGGTAGAAGAGAGAGAATCGGTATTCTTAACCAGTTCTAGACACGTTGTTTATGATCAAGCTTGACTTAGTGCTTTTTGGCTTTGGCTGCTTGTAGCTTGGGCTAGACTCTGGAGTGACACTAGCCTTTCTTCTGTTGGTTTCTGGAGGGCTTTCCCTGACCGACCAGATTGACCGCCATCTCTCCACAGTCAGCAGAGAGGGCCTCTTCGGGATGACTTTTGGCCCATTTAGAGTCCCCAAACAGAGAAGAATCAGCCGTAGGGTGCAGAGTCCCGCGATCCCTCGGCTACTTGTGCTACTGCACAAAACCAGAAGCCAAAAGACTTAACACTTTCAATAAGTAATCCAGAAAATATGTTTTAGTAAATGAAAGTAAATGCATTATTATTGCTGTCTACTTTATATAACCAAAAGGACAGCATTAAAGAAGATGATTTTCAGATCGATGTACAAACAAAGACAATCGAAGCCTTTGTCTATAGTCACCTTCCATAGTAAATGTCTGAGCCATCTACTTATAATAAACTTGTTTTCTCAAAGAACAACTAGCCCAATTTTAGCCTCATATAATGAGATATTTGGGACTACCATACCAAAAGGACAATAGCCTCTGTGCTTATATTTCACAGAACCAGAGATAACTGGGTACACTTTAGCTTCTAAGCTTGGCTGAACTTTCTGGGCATGAACTTTGATGAACGTCTCATAACTTTCTCATGCTTTTCATAATATGCCCATGATTTCAACAGATAATGTCCTGGAGGCCAATAACAACTGAACCAACTCCATTGAGAAAGATTTAGTACTACTTTCCATCAGTCAGCAACTATTAGAATCCAACTTAATTCTAACTTGTAACATACTGAAAAGCCAAGAGGCCAACATTAACAATGAGACCAAGAACTGGAATATTGAAATACCTTTAATTGGGATTTACCTGATTGAACGTAACAATCTTTTGACTAACCTCTCAGAAGCAGCCTTAAAATGATTTTTGTTAAGAAGCAATCTCAGGAGAGAAACCTTCATTTACAAGAGACGGACTCTAAACCGGGTCACACAGATTCTAAGTTTAACATCAACACCATGATGCTTAATTGGGATGGGAAATTGATTTTAAAAAGCCAAGAATATTAAGATCTCTAAACAATCTAGAGCAAGAAGACAGTAAAATTAATTTTTAAAAGCTGTACCAACTAATTGAGAGACTGAAAATAGAAAACTTAAGGAAAAGAAAGAAATTGGCATAAAACAACTAGAGAAAGAATTAAAAATGTAACATAACTGGCCACAAAAACTGAGAGACAAAAGGGTAGGTTAATGAAGACAGTGAAGAGACGGCCTATTCTGGAGCAAGATTTGAGTCGTTGGATTCCATGACCAAATATGGAAGCTTCCACCACTTGCCCTATCTGAGAAGACATGTACATGCAGTACCCCAGCCATAAAAGATTTTGCTCATGTTTTGTTTGTCAACTATTTGTTCACCTTAGGCTTAGATACTTAATATCCCTACTTTAAAGAACAGCACACTGGGATTTGAATCATAGATTGTCCTATTTCTTCCTGGGCTCTTATTGTATCTTTGTAAACTGGTATAAATTGGCCTGATCATTGGATTGCATCATACAATTAAGTTTATAATTAAGGGAGTTGAACTAAGAACTTGTTATATCAAATAGATTGGGATATCCTGTATTTATCTGCTGATTCTTTGTGTTTACTACATATGTACTTTATTACTATATTTTCTTTTATCTATTTTAATTAGAATCCTGTATTTTATTTTTGTTTTATTTTTTTGATGTGGTCTTAAGACTAATTAATAAATATCTATATATCTGGAGGAGTGAGCACTCTGCTCCTTCTGTAACATTTTGACTCAGACATAATTGCCATATTAAATTGATTTAATATGAAATGGTTTGAAACCTCTTGGCATCTTTCCTTCATTCCTTTTAAGTTGGCCTGTATAAATTATCCTAAAGCTAAGGGCCCCCTAACTCAGAAGAAGTTAGTTATATTCTGTGAAAATGAAGAATTCCCTTAGCTATTTATATGATTGTTTCGAAGATGTATCCTCTTAATGCCTTCTGGTATTCTGTAGAGAGAAATAAGCTCAGAAGTTCTCAGAATAAGTTTCAGTGCTTTATTTAAAAAAAATGAAAAAGTGAAAAGAACAAAGCAAAAAATCTGTGTTCTCTTAGCATAGAAAGTAATTCTATATTTCTGAATATAAAGTTCTTTATTCAAGTTGTGAACTCTACACAGATGGCCAGCCCAACTATTGTAGAAACAAAAAGATCTTAGGAACAGATATTGGAACAGTGAGACAGAGAAACCTTGGTTGGTGATAGTGGAGTTCCTCTGATTTTTTTATTATGGCCCAGGTTATAATGTATATCTTTGTAAACTGGTGTAAATTGGCCAGCCCCGGTCGCTGTCCCTAGAATCGAGGGATAAGCTGACAAAGATTCGGGGAAGATCTCAGCATGAAGAAAGAAAGAGTGCGTGAAACCAGCACCCTGGTGGCGGCTGCTACCCCAGAAGGGGGAACAACAGCCAGCACGCTGGTGGAGAAGGAACTTTTTCAAGCCTCCCAGTGGAGGCAAAGCCCAAGCCACGAGGATAGCTGATCTGGTCATCGGAATGGACCCTACCCAGAAGAGACTCCAGACACTTTGAGATGGCCTTGCCACCATCAAGTGCTTCAAAGGTGGACAAGGTTGAGCTGCAAAGAGGGGATTCGCGCACGTCACGTTCCCCAGACCGGTGGAGAACCACAAAATCTACTGCTGAGGACTCGGGTGAGTGGAAATACCTGTCTGCAGCCCATAGTCAGTCAGTGGAGAAGTTGGTAGAAAGATTTGAGGAGCTAGAGATGAAGAGTGGGGAACAACCTTCCCAGTCCCCATATTCGAATGATCATGATGATCGGCGAGGCAGCCACCAACTCCTACCAAGGGGAATCCCTAGTCGCCCCTGTGCAGATCAGGCAGCCTCCCTGTCCTCCAAGCCACCGACCATGGCCTCCAGCCCCGTGGGGAGAGACAGCTCCAGTCGTCGCCCCTCCAAAAGCCCAGATCACCGCCGACAGGATAAGAGCCCGAGCCATCACCAGGACAGCCAAACTCTGGAACAATGTGCTTACCAGCCACCCAGGCTGGGACCCATACAACAATGGGTAATGTCGCATCTTCCTCAGGTGGGAAGCCAGCAGTTGCTGGCGAGGCAGCAGCCAACCTAGGGGTGGCCACAGCCCCTGAATGTGCAGCACCAGGTGGGCACCTTGCAACAACTGGGGATGATGTAGCCGCCAGGGGGTCAGCAACTGCTGTGAGCACTGCAACAGCAGTAGGGCTGGCCACTGCCTACGAACGTGCAGCAACTGCTGAGGGGCCCACAATCAATGGCGATCCAGCAACAACCACCTCCGGGGCCGCTGGGGGGCCTACAGCAACTGGGGGCACCACAACCCCCCACAGGCCAGCAGCAGTGGGGATGGCAGCAGCCCCCTCCGCAGCAGCTGGGGGTGCCATTAGAGCAGCCGATGAGATCGGTGGGGTTCGTACAGCAATTGGGGGTGCCATAGCTGCCGGCAATGCAACAACAGCTGTGGGGGTAGCAACAGCCCCCGGGCATGCAGCAACTGCTGGGAGGCTTGCAGCAACTGGGGATGTGGCAGCCGCCATGCGGGGGGCCAGCAACTATTGGGGATGCAACATCTGCAGTGGGGAGGCCAGCAACCACTGATGGTGCCACCTCTTAGAGCCACCTTCGATGGGGACCTGGAGAAGCTGATCTTTTTCCTCAATCAGGTGCGCTCTCACTTGAACTGCTGTGCCTATTTCTATCCAAACACAGCCACTATGGTTGACATGATTGTGTCCAGCTTGGAAGGAGAAGCATCCAAATGGCTGAACAATTTATATAACGAGCAAGCACCCGAGTTAGAGGACCCCCATCTCTTCCTCTTAGGACTGAGAGCAAGGTTTGAGGACCCATCCATTGCCCTCAAAACGGAGGAGCAAGTCCACAAAATAAATCAAGCCGGCAGGCCTGCACTGGAATACGTACAAGAGTTTTGCAAGATAGTCAGCCGAATAGAGAGGTGGCCAGAGCAATCCCTAGTTCATCACTTCAACGAGGGACTAGACGACCACCTCTCCCAAGCTTGTATCTATCGAGCACTCCCTGATCAGTTGCAAGAATGCTACCAGGCAGCAGTAAGACTAGATGTTCAGCTTGCCTGCTATCAGAAGCCACCCCCACAGGAAGCTGAGTTGAGGCCAAATCTACCCAAATGACAGTCACCCCCCTGAAAGCCTACAACAGCTGTAGCTACTGAAAATCCCAGACCTGCTGGCCCACCGATCAAGTGTTTCAAATGTGGACAACAGGGACACCGAGCAGCGAATTGCCCAGTTCCTTACCCTCAACAGCAGAATAGACCGGGACCACCAGCAAGAAAGAAACCAGCCCAGCAGCCAACGAAAGAGAAATCCAACTGGATCACACAGAAACCCGTTGCCCAAGTCACATTCCCCACGCAGGAGAGTGCCGAGACCCAAGCCGGACCTGCCACCGCTCTATCCTCCTAGACAGCAACAATGAAGGAGAAAATGATGAGTTGACACACCCCACTTTTCTCACTACCTGCCAAACTCATAATCCCTAAGACAGGTAGATTTAAAAGTACTAGTTGACTCTGGATGTTCCCGGTGCGTTATTAGTTTGTCACTTGCCCTGAAAATGGGCATACGAGCAAAGCTGCTCTCCAAACCCATGAGGTTTGAGCAAGCTGATGGCTCCCTAATGGGAGGAACTTTAGTCACGCAATTGACTGAACCCCTATGCTTAAAAATAGGTGAGCACTGGGAGTTCATTCGTTTCATGGTAGCTCCGAAAATGACTAAGGCTGTGATCCTAGGGCTAGCCTGGTTGGACAAATGGAAGCCATTTATCTGGTGGGAGAAGAGAATGAGGACTGTAAGTTTATCTATAGGACCCAAGCCCCCGCTTAACTCGATGAACATTACAGGAGACTTTAGCCCACCCAACGAGCTAATGCACATGGCCACCTTGTTTCAACCAGGCTCATCCCCAGTGAATACCGGGACCTAGTGGAGGTATTTAGTGAGACGAAATGCAACATCCTGCCTCCCCACCGACCCAATGATTGCTCTATCGAACTGTTACCAGGAGCCAAACTGAGAATGTATGCTATGTCCCCCCTTGAAATGAAGGAGATGCAATGGTATGTGGACAAAAACTTAGCAAGGGGATTTATCAAATGGGCCAAGTCTGCTGTGGGAGTCCTGGTGTTATTTAAAGAAAAAAAAAAGACGGGTCACTTCGTCTCTGCATAGATTATAAAGGTCTGAACGCAGTGAGCATGGAAAACAAATACCCCCCTCCTGAAGGACTTACTGACCCACCTGGCTAAGGGGAGGGTCTTCACTAAGTTGGACTTGAGAGAGGCTTATAACTGGGTGAGGATAAAGGAGGGAGATGAGTGGAAGACTGCTTTTAACTGTTCCATGGGGAGCTACCAATTTAAAGTCATGCCTTTTGGTCTGCAAGGGGCTCCAACTGTCTTCATGCAACTGATTAATCAGGTACTACATGACCATTTATACAAAGGGGTTTTGGTGTACCTTGATGACATCCTGGTATGCAGTACAAATATGGCTGACCACATAAAACTAGTAAGAGAAGTGCTAAAGAAACTGTTCAACGCCAAACTTTATGTTAAACTATCAAAGTGTGAGTTTCACCAGACCCAACTGGATTATCTTGGCTACAGAATTTCCAGCGAGGTCATTGAAATGGACCCAACCAAAGTGAAAGCTGTAATTGAATGGCAACCCCCAAAGACTCGCAAATAGCTCCAGAGCTTTCTAGGATTCGCCAACTTCTACCGTAAATTCATTCCCTCTTTTGCTGAAATTGCCCTGCCCTTATGGAATTACTAAAAACAGGCAAAGGGGGAGAAAAGCCACGTCCAGGCCAACCACTAGCAAACTGCTTTTGAAGATTTAAAAAGACTATTTGTGCTTGAACCGGTCTTAAAACATCCTTGCCCAGGAAAGCCCTTTGTGATTCAAGCTGATGCCAGCGACATGGCCATTGGAGCTGTGCTACTGCAAAAGAACCAGAGTGGGATACTACAACCCTGCGCCTACACCTCAAAAAAATTCACTGAATGCGAGAGTAGGTGCTGTGTGGGAAAAGGAGGCTTTTGCAATCCACTGGGCTCTATTAAACTGGCGACACTATCTAGAGGAGAGTAAGGTGCCTTTTGAGGTATGGACTGATCACAAAAACCTAGAAGCACTAAAGACTCCCCGCAAATTGTCCCCGAAACAAGTACGATGGGCGCAGTACTTTAACCGTTTTAACTTCACCCTAAAATACATACCGAGAGGAAAAAACTTCTTAGCTGATGCTCTATCCAGACTGCCCCAGTACAAAAGCCAGTGTGAAGAGGTTAATGAGGCAATTATCTCCAATCCACAAACCGCTTCTCAGCTTACACCGCGCAGTGTCCCACTTCCAGAGCTCCTAATCCCAATGACCCTGGGGCAAAGAAAATAAAACAGGAGCTCCTCACTGACCACTGGTTCAAGGACAATCAAACCTCCCTAACATGCAGGGATGGTTTGGCTTACAAAGGTGGAAAACTATATTTGCCAGAGACCTTCCGCCTTAATGCACTCCGACACAGCCATGACGTAAAACAGGCTGGGCACTTTGGATATTTAAAAACACTACACCTCATCCGCCATCAATTCTGGTGGCCGGGATTGAAACAGGATGTGGAAAACTATGTCCGGAGTTGTGCTGTATGTGCCACCATGAAAAGAATTCCGGGGAAACCCCCTAGGATATTGCAACCAGTGGCAGACCCTTCCCAACCATGGGAAAAAATTGCTATGGATTTTATAGTAGATCTACCTGAAAGTAGGGGAAATACAGTCATCTGAACTGTGATAAATCTGTTCTCAAAGCAGGCTCACTTCATTGCCTGCAAAGGGCTCCCGTTCGCCCAACGACTAACCAAAATGTTCCTGAAACACATCTACAGACTGCATGGCGCACCTAAATGAATAATCTCTGACGGGGGTGCAGTTCACAGCTAAGTTTTGGAGAAGTTTTCTTAAACTAATTGGTTCATCTCAAGGACTATCATCTGCTTTTCACCCATCTACTAATGGGGCGGCTGAATCCGCAAACTCAGTGGTGGAGCAGTATCTCAGATGCTATGTTGATTATTAACAAATGAACTGAACTGACCTCCTCCTTTTCGCAGAGGTGGCTTACAATAACTCTGTTCACAGCAGCACCGTCTTCACGCCTTTTAAAATGGCCACATGAAAATAGTTCAGCTCGATACCCGAATACCCCCAAGCACCCTCCGCTTCCCAGACTCTTGATCAGTGGGTGAGGGGATGGGAAAAAGTTTGGAAAACCACAAAAACTGCTTTGAAAAAGGCTTCCGAAACATACAAAAAACAGGGAGATAAAAAAGGGCTCCTCAATTACTCTGTGGAGTTAGAGATACTAATACTTGTTTACTTATATCTGAATATTATCCTGGGATTAGGTTTGGGAAGTCCGGGGGGGTGGGGGGTGGGGGGTCTTTCATATAGCATTGTGTAACATTTGTGATGTTTTTTTTATGATGAAAAATAATAAAAATTAAAAAAAAAAAAAGGGCTCCTCAAAGAACATTTCAAGTTGGGGAAAAGGTTTATCTGTCAACTAAATATTTATGGCTTAAGTTACCTAGTAAGACATTAGGACTGAAGTACTTAGGACCCTTCCCCATTGTAAAGATCATTAACCCAGTCACAGTGGAATTAAAACTTCCTAGGCTTAGGAAAAATTCACTCTGTTTTCCATTGTAACCTGTTGAAACCTTTTCGGGGTTCCATTTTAAGACCTCCCCCTAAGAAAGCACCCGGACCCCTCATGGTGGCAGGACAGACTCACTATGAAGTAAAGCGTATTCTCAATTCTAGAATTTTTAAGGGGAAATTGCAGTACTTAGTGCAATGGAAGGGATATTCGTTGTCTGAGGCCACTTGGGTGAAGTCTAGCGATGTGAAAGCTGATAGACTCATTAACAGGGTTCTATAAGAAACAGCCTAATAAACCAAGAGGCAATCTCTAACCTGTGCTTTTCTTTACATTACAGGATTTGTCCTTTTTGTAAGGGGGGCTGGATGTCAATGCTACTAACATCAGATGTTCTTGCTTTGACAACAGATGGAAATGTAGCCATCTTTTCTCTTTCACTTTTAGAGTTAGATGATACTGGGAGGGGGGATGTGGATGAGAGTCCAGTTAGTCATAACAACAATAACTCAGCCGTAGGAATCAAGATTATTGTGCCCAGAGCTGATAAGGATTTGGTGGGCTAGAGAGCTGGGGAGAAAGCCCACGCTTCAAACTAATTGGGGGAAGGTGATTTATGACTGTTAATTGGAGGAGGTAATTGTGCTTTGCTACTTTGTGCCCGGGGGGGGGGAATTCAGTTTTTGGCTTTAACTATGTAGTGCCGATGCTTTGTTTCTTGAATAAAAGATTCCTTAAGGTAAACAATGCCTTGAAGTTCTTTTAAAGATTTTCATCTGTTGGAACCATGATAATCATGTGATCCAGATTCAATTTACATCCATTTTTTACTCTCATTAAGCGAGTCATTTTAGTTATTAAGCGAAACACATTATTGTTAAGTGAATCGCATGGTCGTAAGTCTAAATTTTTATCTGAAATGGTGTAGGGTTTCCTTCCTAAGCAGGCAATTGGACTAGAAGACCTCCAAGGTCCCTTCCAACTCCCTTATTTTATTCTATTCTAAATCCAGCTTATCCAATGGGCGAGGATTTTGGCTGGAAAACAGCATAGAAAAAAACATAAGAGTTGTAAGGGATCTTGGCGGTCTAGTCCAATCCCCTGTATGATACAGGAGACCCGGTATCATTTCAGACAAATGGTTGTCCAGTCTCTTTTTGAAACCCTTCAGGTGATGGAGCACCCACCACTTCTAAAGACAAGCTATTCCATTGGTTGACTGCTCTCACCATTAGGAACTTTCTCCTTAGTTCTAGGTTGCTTTTCTCTTTGGTTAGTTTCCAATCACTGTTTCTTGTCTTGTCTTTGGAAAATAGTTTGACCCCCTCATTTTTGTAGGAGCCTCTCAAATATTGGAACAGTGCTATCATGTTTCCCCATATCCTTTTTTTCATTAAACTTGAAATATGCAATTCCTGAAACCATTCTTAGTACGTTTTAGTCTCCAGCCCCCTTCATCATTTTGACTGCTCTTCTCTGGACTTAAAAACCTTTTGCAATAACGCAAATGTTTCTATGGTTTTTGTTAGCCAACTAGTTATTTCACTTATTTTTCCTATGTGATAGCATTTGCAAAGTTATCACATGACTGGAATGCTGCAACTGGTTGAAAATGCAAGCCAGTTGATAAGCACCCAAAATGTGATCAGGTAATCACTGGGGTGGTACAATAGACATAATTTTAAAGAGAGGTCACAAGTAAGTTTGAGTCCATTGTAACTCCACATGGTTGATAAGCAACCAGTTTTAAGTTAAGAACCTGTAAGTAGTAAAAGGAGGTACAACATAAACTCACTTGCAACATTCCGTTTATAGCTAATTTCAACAAAGTAGTTTAGCCTCCTGTGGAGCTGATGTCTTAGTCCAGGGGTGCCAAACTGCTGGCCCACGAGCTGGTTGCATCATAGAGGCCGCGCCCACCCCAGCTCTAGCAATGAAAAAAAGTCCCGATACGTCACGACACGTAACATGATGCGGTGAGTTTGACACCTGTGTCTTAGTCTGAACTATCTAGTGGGGTTCATACTGGTAGCAGTAAATACACGGAAGTCAGTCTCCAGGCGAAATTCAAAAGACGCGCCTTTCAGCTGTTTGGCGCGTAAGCTCCGTTGCGCCTATCAGCTGTTCGGCACGAGGCTCTCAGCGCGCAGCGCACAGGCGTGTGCTGGCTGGATTCCTTGAGCGAAGTGCAGCTGGGAAGCTTGTCTCGCTCCATCGCATGCTGGTGCTGTAGTATCTTATCTGCAGGGAGATAAAGCAGACGCCCTTGTGGGGCATGTAAGTGGTTTCCCCGCCCTCACTCTCCCTCTTTTGGATGCTGCGAAATTGTCCCCACTGTAGGAATCAGTCCTTTGGATTGTAAAGTTCTTTTAATGCAGGATTGTTGTGTGTGTATGTCTTGTTGGGTATGGTCATTTGGCATGTTTGTGTGAGGTCGTTTGTTATGCTTGTCAGTTGTGGGTGGTTTTGTGAGGCTTGAAGATTGGGTTGCAACATCTTGTTTCATTGAATGTGATAAGTTATGTTTTATTGCAGGGATCCGTTTGGGTCTTTGTCTTAATATTCTGTTACTATTCAGGTATTGTGTGTGTTTGTTTTGTTGTGTGTGGGTGTCTTGTGGGGTTGTTGGGTTTGTGTTTAGGGTATTTGTGCCATGGGTGTTGTGGTCAGAGGTGTTGTTGTTTTTGTGAGAATATCAAAGGATGTTGTGTGAGTTGTCATGGTTGTGTTAGAGTTGTGTTCTTTATTTGGATTTAATGAAAAGGGGTGTGTTGAAGAAGGGATGTCTGTTGTGTTGGTTTGCGGTTTGGCATGTGGATGAGGTGGTGCCTTTGTGTTATTGTTGGATGATTTAAAGTGTTTAGGTATTTTGTGTTGTTTAAGTATCTTTTTAGGATTTGGTAAGGGGGTAGTAGGTCGATGTGTCTGTTAATAGAATGACAGTCAGAAAACCAAGCTTCTTTTAAAAGACAGCCGCCTTTGGTGGAGTCTTGAGCGATGACTTCTGCTCCTTTGAAGTTGAAAGCGTGGCCATGTTCAGCTACATGGGTCCAGATTTGGGAGCATTGTTCTTGTCTTTTTATTGCTAGAATATGTGTATTCTAGTTTTAAGTCTTTTAGATGTCTCTCCAATGTAGTTACATTGGCATGTGTTACAGTTAATTTTGTATATGATGGAAGATAAATCACTTGTTGGTAATGGTTCTTTAGGTTGCATTAGCTTGGAACGTAATGTCTGGTTAGGCCTGTGAGCCATGTTGATGTTGTATGGGGCAAGAATCCTAGCAGTTGCTTCTGAAACTCCATTGATATATGGGATTGTTGTCCAAGTTGTAGTGGTTGGAGAATTATGATTTGTGTGTGGTGTCCTATCCTTGCAGCAACGTCTGCTGAAAATTGGTGGGGAACCATTTTGTTTGCATATGCGGAGGAGATATGCTTTCTCTTTAGACTTTGCTGTAAAGTAAAATAGGCCTGGCAAAGTGGTTAAGCCTGAAATTCAAACACCTAGTCAGTAACTCCTCGACCACAGTAAAATCCTCTGAAGATTTTTTAATGAAATTACATCCAATAAAGGTGAAGGACGATGAGATCATGATCTCATTCGATGTAATATCCCTATTCACTTCCATTCCCCAAAATCTAGCCATCTCTGTTTTTATAAACCTTCTACAAAAAGAAGAACTACAACACCCCAGTTCTCCTAACATAGAGGATTACATACAATTATTGGGTTTCTGCCTTCAAACCTATTTTACTTTCAAAAACACAATGTATGAGCAAGTAAAAGGCACACCCACGGGGTCACCCATCTCAAGCATTATTGCTGAAGCGGTATTACAAGATCTAGAACGTGTGGTGATGACTGATTATCAACCCAGTTTTTGGGTTAGGTATGTTGATGACACCTTTGTGATCATCAAGCGATGTGACACCACCAATCTTTTACAAAAACTTAATTCCATCTATCCAGACATTCAATTTACAGCAGAAGACCTCAACAGCCGAGGACCGAGCTATGGATTGAATCCATAGGTCAGTACTTGACTGCATAGGCTTTCCAGAAAGGCCTGATTGCGAAATGCAGGCCGGAATGCGGCTGCAGAATAAAGCTGCTCCTTCGGCCTCAGAAGAAGTGGACCAGCTGGGTGGGGCTGTTGGTGCCAGAGTGAGTATAAAAGATATCCCCCGAAAATAAGACTTAGTGCCTTTTTTGGAAGCAAAAAAAAAAAAGAAAGACCTGGTCTTATTTTTGAAGAAACACGGGTAGGACTGGGATCATAATTGAGATCCATGAGCCTCCAAATCTCCCATGTTCCTTTTCTAATTCTTGTCTTTCTTTAGTACATGTTAGCATTTATTATCTTGGTCTATATAGAAGATGATATATATTTTGAAACAGAATTTGTAGCTCAGGTACCATTTAAAGCAGTCAGTCCAGTCCTGTACAAGGCTCTATTGCTTAAAATCCGCATTTTGAACTGTATCTAGAATACTATCAGTAATCAGGGAGAACTGACAGCACTTGCACTATACACTAATAGTAGCTCCCTCTAGCCAACAAGTAGGCTGCTGCTTTTTATATCAACTGCAACTTCTAGGAAACCCTATATAGAATGCATTCCAGTAATTTAACTGTGAATTGACAAGAATATGAGCTTCTGTCACCTAGGCCTCTTTCTTCAGGAACTTGTTTTCTTTCTATGCATTTTAATCTTCAGGTCCAAAGATAGTGAAGCAAAGCTTGCAGAAAAATTAACAGACTAAAACCTGAAATGGTTGGAATGTACTGTGCCGGTTCCTTTCTTATTCAAGAGCCACAAAGATAGATGAGATATTGAATGCTATCTATCACATGAACTGTAGAAAATTCAGCCAAATTTTTAACATTTTAAAAAACCTTACAACTATTGGAAACAACTGGAATCCATCAGATTTCATCTATTAAAGATTCCGTATAAGGTAGAAACTGTTCTAAAAACTGGTTCCTCTTCTGAATAGAAAATACTGATAGAGGTCTTTTCAATTTTAATAAATCCTCTGGCACATTCAGTTACAGGACAAAGAAAACAGATAATCTATTTGGTATGCTTTTCAATTAGCACATATCCTTTATAAGTCTCAAAGATGCTTTTTCAAAAGGCAATTGGACGGTTTATTTTCCTTGAAGAGGAGGAAGACGAGGTTTTGCTTCTCATCCAAGAAGCTTCATCGGTTCTGGATGGATGGTGGGGGGCTATAGAGTGATTAGGATGGGCGTGTGTGTGTGTGGAAGAATGATATTTCTTTGCAGTTATCTGGTTGTTTGCACTCTCCGAGAGCTCTTGAGGCCACTTGAGGATTCATCTGTGCTCTCAGGTCACCTGTATCAGAATGCAAATGGGCGTGGAATCTTCTTGAAACTGCTGAAAGGACTGCATTATGGAGAGGAGACAGGTGGTGTCTTATCCCTCCCCCTCTGTTGAGAGAGGGCTGCTCTACATTAATATAAATGGCCTCTTTTACCCTTCTTTCAAACCAATGGTCCTCTCCATCCAGAATGTGGACTTTGCTGTCTTCAAAGGAGTGACTTTTGTCTTTTATGTAAATACTGATCTCTGTGTGGGGGTTTTCTGTAAATTTCAATGTTAATGTTAACCCACAGACAGGAGATCAGTATTTACATTTTGATTCTCACCACCCACTGGACACAAACTGGGAATGATCAGAACCCTACATCACCAGGCTGAAAGTTTGCCTACCAGTAAAGAGGGAAAAGAAAAAGAACTAAAACATGTCACGGAAACCCTCAGAACTTGTGGCTATCCCAACTGGGCCTTCATCAAATCCAGAAAAAGAACCAGCAGGTGCTCCTCCATAACAGACATTGGTTGGAAAGAGGAATAAAAGAGATCATTTATGTCAACATTGAGCAGCCATCTCTCAACAGAGGAGGAAGAATAAGATACCACCAATACTGTTTACAACACAGTCCTTTCAGCAGTTCCAAGAAGATTCCACTCCCATTTGCATTCTGATACAGGTGATCCTGAGAGCACAGATAAATCCCTAAGCACTCAGGGAGAGTGCTAACGACCAGATGATTGCAAAGAAATACGATCCTTCCAACCATCTCCCCCACCATCCTGCCAGAACTGATGAAACATCTTGGACGAGAAGCAAAACATCTTGTTCCTCAAGGGGAAAAAAGTCCAGTTGCCTTTTGAAAAAGCACCTTTGAGACAACTATGACTTGGATGACTGAGAATCTCCATAGACATCCTTTATAAGATTTAAAAGTTAAAGATTTAACTTTAAAAGCTTCTTTGACCAATTTAATCTATGCCCACTGATCCATCACTACATAGCAAGATCAAGTAGAATTGATGTCCTTTTCCTTCTTTTTTCCTTGTAGAAAAAAGCCCAGAAACCCAGGAGAAGCAACTGTGTTGTTTTTTGTTCATTTTTTATTCCGCATATACAGAAGGCTGCTGGCTGCAAAATAAAAAAGACCATAGGACATCACAAGAATGTCACCATATTTAACCTGCAAAAATCCAGAGGACCACCAGGTAGCATAGAGATAGAAGAGATAGAAGACACAACTCTTTACACTACCTAGCAGTAGATTTTTGCTGGCATAACATAACAACATAGCAGAACACATCTTCACAACAACATAACTTTTTTGTATTTTTAAATGCATCCTGAAGCTTGACATCAATAGGCTACTACAGTATGTATAATATGTATGTGCAAATAAATCAAAGTTTAACAAGATAGTCCTTGTTCAGCAATCACAACTGGGAGTGGCAACTCAGTCATTAAGCAAAATTGTGACTGTGGTTATGATCTTACTTCAGGTTTCTTTTGATTTTACAGACCTGCAAAGATTGTAAAAATGAGGATTGTTAGCAAAGTTACTTTTTCATTATTGCAAACAATCGCTAAACAAAACAGACACTAAATGTGAACTACTAGCATTGTACTAGTGTTATAGTGCATTTGGACAACTTGGCAGCATTAGAACGCTTGATGGTGAAACACAGATGTATTTATGGTGCATCCATACATTTCTGCATTATCTGCAAGCAAAATAAAGAACACAACACACATATCACCTCCCTCTGTGAGGGAGATGGGCAGTTTTAAAATGTGATAAATAACTTAAATAAATACTCATCTGTCCACATGAACCCTTCCATTTCATAGTATGCAACTGTGAGTGATCTCCTGCCTGCCATGTATTCAAACTACATCTTCTCAACATTTTTCTAAACCAATACATTAGCGCAGCTCGTGGAGGAGGAAGGGGGATGATGAAAGCTCCACTTTTATTAAACTTGTATTGTCATATTACCCACTCCGAGCAAAATGCTAGTGCTTGTATCACAATGCACAGTGCTGCTTTTGTCACTGAAAACTTCCAAACCAGCAGGTCTCGGTTGCTTCATTAGTTGATCGATTAAACTAGAAAAAGTTAGCAAAAACCATTCCAAAAAACTAGTTAAAATCCACAAGACAACTGACTAAGTGTATTAGGAACAAGGCTGCTTGAAACAGTCACATTTTGTTTCATTTCTTAGAACAAGTATTTGCTCCAACTGCTCAACAAAACTCTTGAAATACACATTCTGTTTCTTTTAGCAGACTTTGAGCAACCATTTTTGAGACTAAAACATTTGGCCTATCTTAACTGATGACAATCTAGCCTATTTCACCAATTCTGCAGAACAGGTGAAGTCCCAGATAGTCAGACAAGATCTAAGAGAAGAACCCTGGAAATTTAAAGATCAGACATTGATAGAGTGAAACCTCAATTTAATGGATCCCTCTTTACCAAATCTTGAATGCAACCAATCACATTTCTATCTGGACATTCCCCAGAAACACAGAACTGAACTGGAATAAAGGCAATATCTAGTAGACAAACCGTAAATACCTATGAAATGATTGTGAGTATAGGACATGTTTCTTCAAATAGTTTATTAAAAAAAATAGGTTACTTGGGAAATTAACATAGGTTTACTTGGGACATTGGAAAACTGAAATAGATAATTGGGGCGATTATTTCTTGGGAACAGCAAATCATAAAAAAAATATGCATGTAATAATTGAAAATAATGCAAGGTTATCTTAAGTGAACATCTTGCACAAAAGAAAATGTACCAATACTCCATGTCTTGAGCAAGATATCCCCCAGAAAAAGCTCTGTAATTTAAGAACTTAGATCATTGCAGTATCTATTATTCGTATCTGAGGAACCAGAATCATTAAGTAGTAATAAAGATACACCTTTGGAAATTGCACTGTACTGATGTTCCTACAAGAATTTATCTGACTTCTCCCTTCTTTCAATAACTAGATGATATTCTCAAATGATTTAGAATGTATCATGACAACACTTAACTTCATCTTTCTTTCTTTGGGAATATGTAAAGCTGTTTATCATCTGAGAAATATTCGTCACCACTTGAAAATATCTATGAATTAACTAGTGCCAGGAAACAAGACTAAATCCTGAGATGCTATGGTTTTATGATTTTTTAAGACTGCCAACTAGGGGAATGGAAAAGGATGAAGAGGACAGCTGTGAGGAAGACAAATGAGGAAAAAAAGGCAGTTTTATTCTGCAATGAGTGCATATTATTTCACTGAAGAGATTGGCTTCCTTATGAAGTAAAACAGCAGCTTTAATCCCTTCAACTGGGGTCAGGCATCCCTGTGAAACAGGAGAAAATATCTACATTGATGTGCATTTAGGATGGGTTTATGCTGATACAAAGTAATATCAGACTTGCAGCCTGAGTGAATCATGCTTGCGTTGACTTTTCTGCCCGTTAGAAATAAAGCTGAGTAATTTCTCAAATTGTAGGTATCGGCACCTATATCAGGACAATAATTCTTGTCTCTTGTAAAAAGTGAGATTTTGTTTCTTTTTCTTTAACTGCCAACTATGCATGGCATTAGCCTACTGCAGGGATACCGGAAGTACACAGGTACGAATCTACTTGTGACTTGGCATTTAGTAATTGGAGGTTTGCCTGTTGCTATAAATTTAAGCTATTATTATTATTATTATTATTATTATTATTATTATTATTATTATTATTATTATTATTATTATTATATTATAAGATGATGATGATGATGATGATGATGATGATGATGATGATGATTATTATTATTATTATTATTATTATTAAATATAACGTCTGCCACCAGAGGGGAGACACATGGCAACAGCCTCATAGGATTCTTTTTTTTAGTGAAGGTTTTTAAGCGTATGGAATATCTTTCCTAAAGAAACTCATCTGGTGCCGCTTTATTTTATTGTGTTCTGATTAAAATAGCTTTATCCTATTTTTTTCTTCTTGAAAAGTTATAGAAAGCAGTTTTAGGCCCTACATTAAGAACATGATCATGGCCAAATATTTAAGTTTCTTCTTTGGGAGACCAGTGAAGTTGCTTTTCATCTGAATATTTTGGCCTTTTAACTTTTATAATTGTTCTAGCTAAAAGCTTTCTATATAAGCCAGAGCGATCATCATGCCTTAGTAAATGCACCAGGTCAGTAAGTATGTCCTGAATTCAAGTTAAGTCTTAATTTAGTGCTATTGAGTTATATCTAATTTTAAGTGCTTCCCAGCAGAATGGACTACTTGCAGTTCAGATTTTGCTTTCTTTCTACATCCACTAATTTGATACACTGGCCTCACTGAAACAACTGAAAAATATAAAAGAGGGAAACTCCTATTATTTAGATAGCTACTTGCATCACAATAGGTGTCAACACATTGGAATAACATAGAGCAGTGTTTCTTAAACATTTGTCTCTCAGACCTCTCCCACTCCTTTAAAATTTATGGCGGAACCATACATTTGTATGGGTTATAGTTACTGATATTTACCATGTGAAAAATTAAAATTGACATATTTGCCGCCATACTGCTTCTCATAAATATTTGATGGCATTTTAATATTGTATTATTTTTCCTAGAACCTAGAAAATAATTTGATCTTACAGAATACTGAGAAGGTTTGGGGAGACACCCTAGGCATCCATGAACCACATTTTGATGCTTTGTTTGAATGGAACTTCATCTGAAATAAAGGACTTGAATTTCTGGAAATCTTTATTTTCAGAAGATTGGAAATTTGCAGGAAAATTGAAACAGATATATTAGAATTTTAATTCCTCTTACCAATACAAAGCTATTTTCCTACTTTATAGAGATGTGACCAGGAGGGCCTTTGTAAGCTCCAACTGGTATATCTTAAGAGATTTGTCCAGACAGTTTTATTTTATAAATCTGAACTGTTAACCCATTAAGCTTCTAGTATTTCTGTTTCTTTTTTTTATAATCATTTTAAATTTTACTGTTTTTTATTTTAAAATAGGTATTCCTGTACTGACCAATTTTCTATTTGAGATTTTTAAACTTAGGCTAATTTTCTTTATCTCTTAAACATTTCACAAATAATGTAAAATAACAAGAACAATCTAAAAAGATCCAGTTTTTTAGGGGGAAAAGCCTCCTTAAGGAAAATATTTCTTCCTATTTTTTTCTAATTTCTGGAGCTTCATATCTCAAGTGAATGTAATCTATCTTGTGTAATGCTGTATTCATGTCTTTCCTAAATCTAAGTCAGGCTCCAAAGATTGCTACAGAGAATACCCATTTAGAACACCAACAACGTAAATTTAAATTACCACGATGCTTCTTCCAAAACCATCGCAACGAACCCACATTGGAAAGATAACAGAAGATACATTAATAATCCCACTCAAATGATTTGCTCCTATCGCGAAATTCCAAGCAGCACAGACTACAAAGGAACGCGACTAATCGATATAGTTATACACCGATAAATAACGCGAAAAGCCAACACACATACAAAATAAACATACAAGGATGAAAAACGAAACAAAAATACAGAGCTTCCGTTAACTACACCAAGCCATCAAGCAAACACCTCCAGCCAGCAAAACAGACAGGATCGCATCTGCATCGGAGAACCGCCTAAATCAATTCTTCTCTTTCTTCCAACCCCCCTTTGCTACCTAATTAGTTGCGACCTATCCTGAGACCGATATCACTTCAATTGTGCACACTCTGCTGCTCTGGGATTTGTGAAAAACGAGTTTTTATTAGAGAGAATAACGCTCAGAGTCCCCTCTGCAGGCAGCCATTGCAAGAGGAAGGGAGAGGATTTTACGACATCTCCCAGCATCCCGATAGCCTACAACTCCCATATTGCACTTGCTCACCGCCCTAGTTAACCCTTTTATTACCCGCAGCTAACTTTCTGCCACCAAGCTCGACAGACCGTTTTATCTACTGTACTTTGTCCTTTCTGCCAACACCTAACACGGGAAGATACTTTAAAAACATTCACCTGCTGGAATCCAACACGCATGCATGTATCGCTCCCACCCACACCCCGAACAGGACTTCCAAAGAAATCCCTGAGAAACAAAGGAATATATACACACACACACATATATATATTATTACTTACAAATAATAAATAATAATAGCAATAAATATTAACAAATAATAATGGATCTGCAACTGCAGTCATCAGCAGTTTAATCTGAATGGTTTGTATTTGTGCAAATCTCAGAAAGTTTTATATATAATCATATCCTTTTGTGCACCTTGTGCACCTTGAAGAAAGAAGGAATTTATATTTCTTAATTAAACCTGATCGCTCTAGCAGTTCTTAAAATAACCAACTTTATTTTTTCAAATTCAGAATATTTTATCCCCTAATATAGCAAAAATAAAGATTTACAAAAAAAATCTCAAAAGATTATTTCTATGTACAACATAAGAATTATATATTCCAAATATTAGTAAGCTTTTCTACTGTTTTTAGTAGGCTTTTCTACTGAATTAGACAAGCCAACAAATTAGTTTTATAAACAACAACAAACAAGAAGTGCAATCCTTAAACAGTATGTTTTTTTAAAAGAAACAGAATGGGTCATGAAATGCGTCTTTAGAGTAGCTTTAACAATTATAACTATAATGGGCATTTACTTTTTTAGAAAAATATATTTCTCTCTTATTTTTCCTGTGTATATTTGAAGTAACAGCCATAAATATCATTGCCCCTCCCAAAACAGCCATTCCAGTTATTATAGTTTGTGCTGCAATATTCACTATTACTGCATAGGGCTAGAGCTTTTCTTGACTTTTAGTTGCCTTATACTATAGTTACATAAGAAATGATTGGTCAAACAAATTCAAACATGTCAAATCAATCTATTCCTCTTGCAATACTTAATTTTGTACAAGTAGTTGAAACATATTAACTTACTGTCAACATAGCTTTTTCTTCTATTTCTCATTTATTTTAGTCCATGAAAGCAGAATAGTTTTCTTTCTTTCTTTCTTTCTTTCTTTCTTTCTTTCTTTCTTTCTTTCTTTCTTTTCTTTTTTTCTTTCTTTCTTTCTTTCTTTCTTTCTTGTTCTTTCATAAAGTGCTGCCACGCATCAGAGTAAAATAAAACATTTCTATTATGCTTTCAATCTTAAAGCAGTTTTTTTCAATCTAATATGTAATCCCCCAAAAATCCAAATTCCTTGTCTTATCACATTGTTAATATGTAATATAATCTCCAAAACCAATGCAAGTTTTTTGTCAAATAACAGCGGTGCGCTTATTTACCATAAGTTGTTCTTTGGTTACATTTTACTCAAAACTTCCCACAGAAATGCCCAATTTCAACAGCATTTCTATTTAAAAACTCTTTCAACAACTAGAGATGTATAGCACATTTTTTGTTTTTGTTTTTTTACTTTTAAACAGAGGAATTGGATTTTTTTCATTTTAATACATGGGTTTAAGTCATGAACAAGGACTACAAAACACAAGAACTGCAAATACCAGAAACATCAGGGATTTACTTATACCATATTCCATATATATCTAAAATCTCTCTCTTTCTTGGGACATAATCTGCCCAATATATGGATAAACTTCTCATGTACTTTATGCTATTAGTATTAGTTTTTAAAAATCACTTACTAAAATATCTTGATATTAGTATTTCAGTTAATTTTATTCTTACTAATATAATAGTTTAAAATGAAAAGGTTTAACACAGATGCACATTCCTATTATATTTTTTTCCAAAGTTTCATAAATAAGAGAGCAAAGACTTCATATGATTTGTACATGTAAATAAAAGGGGGAGGAAAAATAACACGCACTTTAAAGTACAGGTAATTTCATTGTCAAGATAGATTAAAATTTGAAGTTAAAAAGGAGAGCAAATATTTTGATAAGGTATATAGATAGGATTTCCTGACAATCTTTATTTTCAGCTAGAATTCTTTTTGTTTCTTCAATAATGTAACAGAAAACACTAATTACACTTTCTAATATATTTTAGAATATATTTCACAGGAATATTTTTATACTATTTATAAACAGTGCATTATCTTTTTTAAAAAATGCCTTGATTTTGATCTTTTCATATTGGAACAATATGAACAATATATATGGCCTTCTATTTGAGATTTATTTTCCTAAACTTCCATAAACTTCAAATTCTAGTAAACAGAATGTTTTATATTTCTAGGTAATCAGAATGGAATAAATAACCTATAATATTATAATCAGCTAAGCTACTCAGGTGCCACCAAGCATTCGACTCTCAACTACTTCTTATTCCCAGCCTGTTAAATATGGCATAAAAATAATAATATAAAACAAGTTAGAAATGCTAAGTTTGTAATACAGTCATCTTTTATATAAGCTAAATTGTGTACCTTCTGTATTGTAAAATTTGCTTTTATGGAATGGTACTGCCATCAAACACAGCAAATTGAAATCATCATTACATCATAACTAATTTTCAATGAATTATTTTAAAACAATGTTTATTCAACGTGCTGGGAATTTTCTACACACAGATACAACAGTAATTATTAAAAAATTGCAAAAGAGCCATTGCATATATTCATTTCATTAAAGGTTACATAGGAAATATGACTGGTAGATAGTGTTGATTATCAAAGTAATCTATTGAAAAATTGTAATACCTCTTTACTGTTAAGAATTACTGTTTATAATTCCTTTTTCTACAATCTAAAGCTACCTTCCATTTAAATGTTTGCATACTGAAATAAATTTGACTTACATAAACACAGATTCTGGTGTTGAGCTGTTTTTAACTAATATTAGAATGTTTCACTTACTTGTTATGCATATTTAACAATTTTATCATCCTTAACTAGTTTGAAAAATGCTGAACATTTTACAAAAAATAAACAGATTTGCATAGCTTAATATCATAAAAGCAGCGAATTTAAAATTAAAGAGTTATTGTACAACTATTTTTTTTCAAATCAAGAAAATATTTAAATAATAGCAATTTACCTGTAATCTGCCTAGATTTTTTCCATCACATACTGTGAAGTTATTATCTCGAATATCTTCTGTAAATTGAAAGAGATAAAACAATAAATTTTCCAGGTCATCAGAAATAATACAGGAAACCTATACATGTTTAAAATATAATCCGGATTTCAAAAGGTTTTAAAATGCTACTTCTGGGGTGGGTGGAAGAAATGAAACCATCAGAATGCTATTTAGAAGATATTGGAAGAACTTTTTTTAAAAAATAATAATAATAATAAGTTTAATGACTGTTGAATCTGTGTATCAATGCAAGGCCACGTGAAGATGTTTTCATCAATTCAACCAATACAAGCTTTTGTTTAAATTATGCAGATTTTTTATCCTTTTTTTTAAAAAAAAGGTATCACTGAATTATATTTTGAAAATAAAAAGTCTACAGGATATCTTTTTATGAAGCTGAAAAAATCCTTTTTCTTCTTAAAAAAATGGAATGGAGTATCCTGTTGCTAATTGTCCTTCTGAATAAATGCTCATTTGTTTCCAAAAACAGGTCATAACATTTTAAATAATGCTGCATGAATACTGCTATAGCATTTACTTGCAGAAAGGTTCAAATCTTTCAGCTTAATTTTTCACCATAAGGCATTTTTTCAATATCACTGTATATTTACTATTTTCATAATTCTTCTTTTTTGTTTTCTTTTCTTTTCCATTTAATATCATATTACTTAGGCAATAGATGCACACTGTTCCAAGGATAAAGGCCTTTAAAGACTATCAAATTATAACAAATAATCATTACCTTTTTCTTTTTTAAAGGGAAAATTTAGGATTTCAGTACAAGATCTAAAACAGATTTGAAATGACCTTTTTTCTCCAGATTTTAATCCTGATTATGTTATCCTGATATAAGTGTTGTTTTATATTTAACCTTACTGTGGAAGTTCAGCTATATTCCCTGAGACAAAGTCCATTTCTCCCTGATTTTTAAAATAAATTAAATATAATACTGTCTCAAATATTTTCCCCAGTTCTTTGTCTTAACTTTTGTTGCATAATTTATTGATCATTAAATTTTTCTATTTTAGTTTCATATTAAATTGATATATATCTTTACCTGAATTTGTGAAGAATGAACTGAATAAGTAACACTCTTCGTTTTCATATAGTATCTTTGTATTTCGTTAAGTTTGGACAAGAAAAATGCCCTCTAGGAACTGAAGTAAAAAGTATCCCCTAATTTAAAAAGCCACAACAAACCAAAACAACTTCTCCCCTCATGTTGGCTTATAAAATCTCCATACAAAGCTATTGTAGTTTGCAACAGTATATAGCAGAACTAGTTTGAAGGTACGTACAATTATTCCCAAGAGAAAACAAGCTCAGACTTTCATAATTTAGAGTAAATATAGTTGACAAAAGGCCTGAAGTTCTAAGGTACAGTTTAAATCCTCCCATTTGACTTGGGCTCCTGGAAATATTTCTTAATTTTCTAATATTACAGAGAATCAGATTTACATTTAAATCTTATTTGCCAGGGAGTTTGATATTTAAGGCAGAAAGGTTGGAATATTCTACTTCTAAACTATTTGTTTTTGCTACTATTCCTCCATTGCAGCATTGGATGTCTTAATTTTTTTACCTTTAAATTGCTTTTGAAGTATTCCTAAACATTAACAATTACATTTATGCATGCTATATTTTCTTACTATTGCTGTTATTAAGAAAACATCTTTATTTATGCACATGCAAATATTATTGTCTCAATAAAATCAGTTACCACACAGCATTGTGTGTTTTTTATTTCTATAACCCAGATTTTATCCTACTATATACTTTAATACTAGCAAGCTTAAAGGTAGGCATCTGACTCTTTTTATTTAAAACAAACTTTCTTTGAGCATGTATCAAAATTGGTTATTTCAAATTCCTTTTTCTCTAACTTTATTTAAAACATTAGAATTAAGGTGAGTTAAGCTATCCTGTGGTACCCTATAGCTGAACCCATTTAAAAAATGTATTTAAACTTCCTCTTGCACAAAATCAGCCAAAATTGTGAGCTTAATTAATAAAATCAGAGTGAGGCTTGCTATTTTTGATCGTATTGTTTCTATCTCACGCCAATGTGCATGTATCATATAAGAAGCACGGCAGTTTAAAAGGCATAACTTTAGCCTAGTGACAAGTCACAATGGCAAAATATGCCATAGATCATTACCAGATTTAAATAAACTTGTGAGATTTTCAGCAGCTTCAGGTTTGTTCTCCCCAAAACTGTTTTATGCTTTAGCTGGTTTTATTTTTATTTTTAAAATTTGGAAAACAAGCAAACAAACCTGGAAGTTCTAGTTTCAAAATACCTTCTACCGATTAAATCACTAAATATAGATGCAATGATAGAGTAGCTCTAACTCTTAGATCACTGGCCACAGAGTCAGGATGCCAGAGAGATCCTTTCCACAACTAACTTCCAAGAGTGTAAAGCTAGTGCCAGAAGAAAAGAAAGGAGAAAACCCCAAATGGTAGCCAAAGTTTTGAATTCACTGCTTCAGAAGTCCCTCAATCTATATCAGACTAAAAAAAAAAAAAAGCTAAAATAGAGTCACTTGGGGGGGGGGGCATATAAATTTAATAAATAAATAAAAACAGAAAGCAATATTAAAGCGATGAGATTTACTGGGATATCAAACTATACCGTCCTTTCCCAAGCTTTTCATTTCCCAACAAGCTTTTGCATGCAAATCTCCAGATATAGGCTTGGAGGCCAATCTCCGAGGTCAAATTGAGTAACTGAACAAAGCAAAATTGTTCTATTAATGCTTGGTGGATTAACTTTATTAAAACACTAATATTTGCCCTTAAGGAAACAGAGGCTTCCAAGAACACTTCTTAATCTTAACTGGAAAAATACTACATCTTTCACAATGATGATGATAAAATGATTTTTTTAAAAAAATAGAATTGTTATTGAGAAAAATTTTAACAAAGTAAAAACCATAAAAGAAAATAAAGATAATGAAGAAAAATAGAAAATAGTAAAGCAAAAGAAAAGAAAGGGGAAAAAAGGAAAATAAAGATTATAAAGAAGCAGCTTCTGATCGTCTTTACAGTTATTAACACATACATTTATATTTTTCCCTTCTCTGTCTAAAGTTACATCATAATTTTCTCTTCCCATCTTTAAACTCATCATTACAAGTTACTTTTTCTCTTTTTTTCCAGCAAAAAGTCCATAAAGATTTTACAGTCACTGATAAATGTAGCTGTTGATTGTTCTCTAATCAAACACGTTAATTTTGCCACCTCTGCTACTTCTATCATATTCACCAATCATTCTCTGTTGTGGGTTTTTCTCTCTTGCCATTTTTGCACATATAATGGTCTTGCAACGGTAACCATATATAAAAATAATCTTCCATAGCTCTTTTTTAATTGGCTGTCCAGTATCCCAGGAAGAAAAGTTCTGAATGATAAAATTCTTTTATCATTCTACATATTTGAAACCATAAATTTCTGGATTTTTTTTACCAGGCGTTCATTTCCAAGATAAACTTGAAGTATCTTTATACATTATAGACTATTTTTCTAAAGTCATATACCAATGGTACATGGTTTTGTCATTTCATCACTTAAAATCTTTTTTAAAAAGGGTCTAGCTGGCCCCATTTTCAGAGTGTTGTGCTTGGCATGCTACACAAAGCATGGGTTGACCCTTGAGGACCTGGAAATTGTATAATCTTGCAATAAATTATGAGATGCATTTTGAGATGCAAACCTAAAACAACATTTCTGATAGGAACCAGCTTGGATTCCTCTGATATGCCAAGTTTTAAAAATAAGTACAAATTAAGAATATGATGATTAAGGGTAAACTCACGTTTTCTTACAGTTCTATATTTGATACATTAATGAACAGTGAATTTAAAATGCTTGCCACTCTGAATGTAAATAAAACTGAGCTGCCATTTTGATTGTTGATTTCATCAACAGATTTTTGTGACTAGTATAAAATAAAATAAAATGCATTATTTTTGTAATTAAGTAGCTATTAAACAAAGTAGTAGGGGCATATATGTTTTATTTATTTCAGGTTTAAAACTATTTGTCTGTTACTATCTAGGCTAACTCAGAACTAATCTTAATGGCCCCAGCCTTATTTGATCTTCCAGAATGCTATGAAAATGTGGCTTTTCCCTCACATTTAGAGTCAAATTATTAGCAGAATATAATATATGTGCTTTTGGAGTGGCACGTTGGTCATGAGGCACAGTTATTCTATTATGAATAATCTGAATGGTAGTTTTCTTCTTATTTTTATTGGTTTTATGTTTTTTTCTGTATTTTTGTTTGTTACCCATTCAAGTTATTTGTTTAAGATGGGCAGCTATATAAATATTCTAAATAAATAAATAAAAGTGCATGCAGATAATAATGACTTAAACAATCATAACTTAAAATGTAAATCAGTAACTGGAAATAATTCTTAAATGACTTAATAATAAAAAGAGAAGAAAAAAAGAATCTAAAGTCCACTGAAAAAATCCAGCAAAAAAAATATGATATTGTAGCCCTGCCTATGTGTGGTTAAGAAAGTTTGTGTATCAGAGCCAGTTTTGGATTACCAGCTACATCAGTTTTTCTTAATACAGATCTGTCAAATAGTTCTGGACTGCAGATCCTATCAGCCTAGCCAATATGATTAATGGCCTAGATTGTAGGAATCATAGCGAAGATGATTATAAAGATGTTATAGATGAGAAGATGCAGTACTTTTTTTGTAAAAAAAAAAAAAGGTGCCGGAACTCACATATGTCATACAACCCGCCTTGTCTACCCTACAAGGTTCCATCCAAAAAAGATGCCGGAACTTCGTTCTGGGCGTTCTATGACAAAAAAAGCCCTGAGAAGATGTTATAAAGAACATGAGATTGGCAAATAATAGATTAGAATGTTAAGCCTAATGGTTACTTGGAATTCCAGCCATGACAATCTGATTTACAAAGCTTTATAGCAGATAAATCAAAGAAATCCTAATAATGGCTTAGAATAATCTCTAAAAAACATTTTGGTTTGCAAACCATTGTTATCATTTTACATCATGCATGAATTTATCATCAAAAAGGAATTTTATCCTCCAAAACAAAATTAAAACAAAGTTTACTGCATAATGAACTCACCTACCTCCCAATCTAATTTATTTATCACGACATATTTGCAAGATTAAAATACTGCTTTAACTTCTTTAAAAGGAGTAATAATTAAATGGAGGAGTTATCAGATTTGGGTAGGGCAAAATTCATAATTAGGGAATAGTGGAAGTATAATGAAATGTGTTATATTGAATTCTATAATATACATCTATGTAGACTTTGGATTGTTCTGTATGTTGAAAAAAATATACAGAGATATGGAACTTCAATTTTTTTTCCTCTGAAAAAAGCAAGAGAAGTCCTATTGCAATTTTAAAACTAACAAAATCAATTGAGGTTTTTTTTAGTTATCTGATACAGTAAACTAAATACATTTTTTGTCTATGAAAACCTATGTCATAACCCTTAGCTTAGATAACTCATATTAAACCATAATATACAGAATAACAGAATAACAGAGTTGGAAGGAACCTTGATGGTCTTCTAGTCCAACGCCCTACTCAGGCAGTAAACCCTGTACCATTTCAGACAAATAGTTGCCCAATCTCTTCTTAAAAACTTCCAGTGTTGGAACATACAGTTCATTGGCTTTGTTTTAGTCTATGCAATATTTTTGAAACTTGGCAACTTTGTGTGGACTTCAACACTCAGTACCCTGGCTGGGGAAATCTGGAAGCTGATGTCCAGACATCTTAAATTGCCAAGTTTACTCTAGAGGCTTTATACTGCAAAATTATTTAAAATTTAGTTATTTTAAAATTAACACATTCTTGATATTTTTTATCTTGCATTGTTTTAATTGTATTTTTATTACTGTTGTTGTTACCTATCCAGAGCTATCTGAGATGTTCCATAAATATGAAAGACAATAAAACATCTGTCTTCTTGTATTGGCACAATATTTTATTTTGAATTTAAACTCTGACCAGTTCTGAAAAATAGGCTGGCTTTAGAAAGGCAAGATCTACCTTTCCTGAATAAGTGAAGAATTAAACAATGAATACTGTATGACTGTTTATGGACAGGTTTATGATTTTGAGAATAAGGCAGAACTAGATTTCAGAGTTTTCTGGTTTCTAGTCTGCTGCCTTAATTATTGTCAAACTAATCATTCATTGAAATATTCACTACAAATAAAATAATAGTTTATTTAACCTTGGTTATTGAATATACATAATTGATTAGATTTTTGGAGCCATAATAAAAATTCTAAGTCAAAATTAAGGAAGCCTCAATGTATGTATAACTAAACCATCTATTGGGCTATAGTATTAGATTTAATTGTAGATCAGTTCTTCCATTTTATGTCAATGTCTTAAATGTGATACCTGAAAAACTAATTAAATTGTTTTTGGTAGAGTTACTCCTGCCAAAGTTTATAAAAGAATCTGGCATAACATATAATACTAAATTATATATTCCAATCATAACTTGATTAATACACTGTAGGGGCCTGATTCTCATGTAATGATATAGTTGGATTCCAACTTCATATTATAAGAAACCAAACAAATCACATTCAGTTAAATTATTTATAGGATTCACACATTATCTGAACCATAATATAATTTGCTTATATGTGATTAACCACAATGCATGAATAAAGCAACAGTAGTCCCAAAGGTGCTTTTTCACCGTTGGGACCGCCATGATCTGGATGACTGAGAATTTCCATTGACATCAAATAACAGTAGCTTAACATTAAGTATAAATTATCTCATCCTTAAACCATGATGTGTTATTTAGGAAATTTAGGAAATTGAGTTCCATTAATACAGTGTAGACCCCCTGTACCTTTAACATTTGCTTTAGCTCATGGAAGCAAAATGTACTGCATTTTACATGGGATCACAGATGTGCCAAGCCATAAAACATGGTTTATAAATCAGAGGAAAAATTATGCAAAGCAATTTATATTTACATTGTATGTGAAGCATTAGAAGGCATGTGATGTGTGAATTAGTTCAGTTATTCCAGATAATTTTGTAATATTCTCATAAGTGGAAGATTTAATTGATAAGATGGAACTTGCCTACCTCATTCATGAATAGGATCCTTTATTATTTTCTAGTTCTACTATTGAAATGCCACTATATATATATTTTAAAAATGGTCCAACTGAAACTTCCAGCAAGCTAGAGGTAATAATGATCCTAATGCAGCCCAAAGTATTAGATTTGCTTATACCAGTTTCTTTGTATAAATACATCACATATGTAAATTCATTTGATTCCAATGAAAATTAAGTATTTCCTCTGCTTTAGAATTTATTGGTTTTGAAAAAAAATATTATTTTTGGAAAGGCTTTTTTGAACCACAAGCAATCATTACTGAAATGAATGGAATTTTTGGAAGCAAACTGCATATGATATGCAGTTGTTATATGTTTATGGAAGAGAAAAATATCTCACTGTTAGCCTTAGAATCTTAGTTTACGGATGCAAAAGAAGCTGATTTAGTAAAAAACACAAAAAATCTATTCTTAAATCTAGTGTTTTTTCCTTACAAGATAAATTATTTCCATAATCAGGATCTGATGGTATTACCATCTGGTATATCATATAATCTGAACCATGAGTTTGGTTGATTCAAAGCCAGATATTTAACATTTCACTGTGAAATGATCACAGTCATTTGAACAAATAATTTCAGTATGTCTAATCTTAATTACTGCACTTAATTTAAATAGATCAGGCATTCCTTTTGTAAAATTTGCAAGCATGCAATACGTAGATTACACTTTGATTAATAATTTTGATCTCTATCTAAAATATTAGTATAGTCCTGTTTTTATGCTGCTCCATTTAATTTGGAAAACTGTAAGGTCTTTAAATTGGAAAAGACATAGGCAGTTCTTCTTAGATATATTAACAAATGTGTGCATCATAAGTAAAATTAAGTGAGCACTAGCTTTTGAACTACCAGCATAGAGTTCTGTATCTATCAGTACTTCTTACATTTAAGGCTCAGGTAAAATACAATAATAGATTATTGTAACACTGTAGATTTGAATGAATTGATTAAAATAATATTTCTCTATATTCTGAGATTTACAGTGTTGGATACATATGTTTTTTTAAAAAAACATACAGTTTGGAGAATCTAGATAAGAACATCGTGTTTATATGGGTTTTTTGGCTTCTGTTTTTGATTTCAATGATAAGAATTTTCATCTGTCTGTCTGTCTGTCTGTCTGTCTGTCTGTCTGTCTGTCTGTCTGTCTGTCTATCTGTCTGTCTATCTATCTATCTATCTATCTATCTATCTATCTATCTTGGAAGCCAACTTTTAAATGCATGACAGGTAAAGTCATAATTTAAATGATCTCCAGTAGGAAAATGTTTTTCTAATTATATATATATATATATACAAGATAGATAGATAGATAGATAGATAGATAGATAGATAGATAGATAGATAGATAGATAGATAGAGTAGATGGATGATAGATGATCATATAATCTTATAATTAAACATTGATCTGTTTAATAACCAGGTTTATGGTGTGAATATACTGCATTTTCTTGCTACAAAAAAAGATACAAATAAATCTGAAAAGTCACACAAAAAATAATTGAAAGCCCAGAAAATAGTTGAAAACAGGAAAAAAACCTTTCCTTGATTCCAGTATAAAACATAGTTCTATCTTTGAAGTTATATTATTTACTCACTTCGTATATTTTGCTTTTTACACTAGTCTTTAAAAAGTAACTGTAAATTTAGAAATATAGATTGAAACAAAAGATATTCCTATTCAAGTCATACATTGGTTTTAGTTTTTTTCTTTAAATTCCTTCACATATAATATCAAATATCAAATCAAATATTATTTCAAAATGTTTTATTTTTGTGCCTTGCAATTGAAATTTTCATAGTAATCTTTAGTTAAATCCTTTTATCAGATGAAAGCCTACCACTGTCCATATTAGAAAAGATAACTTGAGCAAATTGATATAAAATTGATTACATTTTAAGAATATTTAGGGAACAATGTATGGATTGTCCTTTTACTGCATTCCATGGAGTCAAATAATATTCTTACACATATGGTATTTTGGAAGAAAATGTTTTTGGTATCTATTTAGAGAAAAGTTACTGCATAAGCATTATAATAACTAGTTGTAGAATTTTTGAAGATAAAAAATGTTAAAATAGAAACCATTCTGTTAAAGGTAAGCTCCCCCATAATAAGTTAAAAATGATTATTTAAATATTTTTTTAAGAAAAAAAATCCTTTCATTGTTGATATGGCTTTAGATTTATGGAATTTGGACAATCAATTCCCATGCCAGAAAATACTGTAATTTAGAAATATTTAGTGTTCCTCAAAAAAAAAAAGCTATTTAACAAGATATTCTTATGCATGCTTACTTTTCAGTTCATTCTCAGACTCAGGAAAAACCTGCAGATAAATTGCAGTCTTCCCAGGAAATTTAACCCATATCTATTCAGAAGTAAGTCCATTTAAATTCAATCCTGTTTATGTGTACCAGGAGGCAATCCCCACTAATTTCTGCCAAATAATTGGATGCAGGAGTTAGATCAGTGGTGGCGAACCTATGGCACGGGTGCCAGAGGCGGCACTCAGAGCCCTCTCTGTGGGCACGCACATCATCGCCCGAGTCCTAGGCTTTCAGCTGGGTTTTATAAAACCTTTTTGCTTTAGTCCTCCACTGCCGTGTGCAAAAAAAAAAAAGGTTCAATCAGTCAATTTCAACTTCTCGCGGGGAAAAAAAGATCTTGCAAAGTTGGAATTGATTGATTGAACTCTTTAGTCCCACCCAGTCTGCCGTTACCACCACAGCCACGCCCAGCCAATGGGCCACACCCAGCCAATGGGCCACACCCACCCGGCACTCAACGATGCATAAGTGGGTTTTGGGTTGCAGTTTGGGCACTCGGTCTCTAAAAGGTTCGCCATCACTGAGTTAGATCTTAGCAATGGTCCATTGATTTATATAAATTTGATATTTGCTTTTCAGTATTTTATGTTGCCATCACTTTCATGACTGTCCAAAGGAAGTAGCTTCTCCTCAAGAAAGTTTGCACATGATTTTCTCCTTAAATGTCTTCATTTCAAACAATGCAGTTTAATTCTATTTTTAGTTTTAAAAATAAACAGAATGTACCTTTGCACGTTTATGTACTGTGGTACTATTAAATGGAAAGTATCTATTAATTCTGAGGTTAGTTCTCTTCTTTTTGTATCATATAATAAAGTATACATTTTAGCTATAAAGCAATCAAGGTCCAGAGTGACTTGCTTTTCAGAGACCGTTATTGAATTTCAATTCCACTCAAATAATTTTAGAAGTTGATTATGTGCATTAAAAAAAGTTTTCATTAAGTTAATATTGCGGCAAATTACTCTTACATGTTTTAAACGTTAGTGCTTTTTTTTCAAATTCAGAGAATTTGCTTCTCAAGAATGGCTATATGATTGCTATATTCTCTTTCAATAAATTTAAGAAATGCTGTAGATTTCTTGATGATTCTATACATTAATACTAAGTTAAAAATGCAAGCTTTCTAGTCTTGTTACGATAACATACATATCTTTGTTGCATAAAGCTTTAAAAACAGTATCTGTCTTCTTTCAATTTAGTCATCAAATTAACTTTGTACTTCAGAATTACAGATATAATTCCTCTTGATTTTTAATCTGCTTAAAACTGATTGTTTTTGGAATCACCCATACTATTAGACAGAGCAAGGGTTACCTCAGATGACAGATGTTTAAGAGTAGTGCTGATGTCTTCTTAGACTGTTCCTCTCCAGATGGTTCCTCTGTGGTATACCACGCAGTTTTTCCTGAGACCCCTAATCTAACCTGCTACTTCAGGTAAGGCTGTTCTGTCAAAAGTATTGATGTACATTCAACTACTGGTCCAGCTGCTATTTGTATGTGAAATGTGGAAACAAGGCCATTTTGTCTGGAAGAGCAAAGTGTTTTGAAATAACCTTGTACTAAAATTGAAATGAGGCATTAAAAGAAACAGGCATAATGTCTGAAAGGTTTGGTTTCTTTTAGTAATTATAATGTACAAGTTATCTCAGAATTCCTTTTCACAGCTCTATACATGCACCCAACCATGGTAACTATTTTTATATGACATGTCCTAGTGATATTGCCTTCATTTCATTTCAGCCCATAGCTGAAGCAGCTTAATATTATTTTTGGTGAGTCTAGTTTTAAGTTAGAGTTTTTCTTCTCCCAATAGAAATTTTGCCATGTATATGATCTAACAGGCTTCATCAATGATATGATTGCTGATTTATCAAGAGCTTGGATCTACTCAGCCCTTATTGTGTTAAGCTTTCACTTCTGATTGCTGGGCACTGTTCCACATGGCCATTTTGGCATGGCTATAGGGAGACGATGAACATCTGGCTTTCATAGAGGCATCTGCTTATGAAATACAAGAGTAACACTTTTTGAAACACATGTCAAGTACTGTGCAGACTTCTTAGATGGATGAAGCACTAGACCTATGCTTTAAAAAACAGGAGTAGATCTGTGGTACAAAGAAAGTTGATTCAAATCAGTAAGCAGAGCAGGGTTTTGACAATCGTGTGTTGCTGATCTTGCTACTAATGAGTTTCTCACTGCTGCTACCAACAGGAAGCTATGCATGGCTTTGCTTTTACTTTTTATTATTTTGGTAGAGTTTTTACTTTTTATTACTTAGGTGGAATGAGCAGGACATTTTGCCCATTCTAGGAGCTTGCTGGACCATTTTCTCTTAACGTTAGTCAAGGACAGAGTTTGGCATTGTTAGTTACTTCAGCCCATGTCATCTAAGTGCCCATTAGCCCAAATGACAGCTCACAGACCTGGAATAGAGATGCAGAGTGAAGTAGGATGAAAGTCTCCTGATATTCCTCAGGTTCAGAAAAGTTGTAGGTGGTTTTTCCTGTTGTCGGATGATGCTTGTTAGGAGGGAAAATTGGACAAATCCACCAATTGCTTTCCTGAACCCATTCCTACAATCCTACAGGGACACCATCTTTTACCAACTTTGTTACTCAAATAGGATAGGGCTTGGCAATCAAACAGGCAATTTTATATTAGCATAATTTTTGAATTGAATTGAACACTTTATTTGACCATGTGTGATTAGACACACAAGGAATTTGTCTCCGGTGCAGAAGCTCTCAGTATACATGCAAAGCTACAGAATAATGATAATAATATCAATAAGGGAGGGGGGGTATAAAGAAGATAAGAAGGATAAATTATAATACTACAGCCATACTAGATGGATAAATACAGGTAGTCCTCAACCTATGACCACAATTGAACCCCAAATTTGTGTTGCTAAGTGAGACATTTGTTAAGTGAATTTTGTGCCATTTTACGACCTTTCTTGTTTGTTAAGTGAATCACTGCATTTGTTAAGTTAGTCACACAGTTGTTAAGTGAATCTGGCTTCCCCATTGACTTTGCTTGTCAGAAGGTCACAAAATTTGATCACATGACTCTGGGACACTGCAACTGTCATAAATATGAGCCAGTTACCAAGGCTCTCAATTTTTATCACATGATCATGGGGATGCCACAACAGTTGTAAGTGTGAAAAACACTCAGTGTTTTCAGTGGTGGTATAACTTCAAATGGTCCCTAAATGAACTGTTGTAAGTCGAGGACTACCTGTACAAATAGACATTATTTTTGTCAATCAATTGAAATAATATGCTTGTTTCCTCTGGACTCTCCAGTCATCCTGAGTTAGATCTGAAGGCGAAGCAGAACTTCAAATTATGAAATGAAGCTGATAGAGATCTTTTACTTTTTTATGCCATCTACATATCTTTTCAAAATGTAGAAATTGTTATTTCTTTCTGGTTTGTTTTCTTTCCATTTTTTAAAAAAAAATCTGTAAAAGTGGTACTCTTGCACTGCTAAAATCTATGAAACCTGGGTAAGATTCAGACTGAAGAACATCAAAATTGAATGTGGAATTATAAGCTATTTTATAAAGTATAAGATATTATAATTATATATTATATAATATTATATTATAAGATATTATATAATTACAAGATAGCTAGATATAATAGTGTGATAACAACCTGAGAGCTAGTTTGGTCTAGTGGATAAAGCATCAGGATAGATGATGAGTTCTAGATCCATCTTAGACATGAAAACTGGCTAGGTGGCTTTGGTCCAGCCACCTCTCTCAGCCCACAATGTCAAGGGTGACAAGCCAGTTGGTCAATTCCGATCACAAACCAATGGATCAACGTTTAGTTGATCTGAAAAAAAGCAAGCCCTGCACTTGTAGGAAAATGCTAAAAAGAAAACAAAGTGTGATTACAGCCTATAATGCTCAATATAATTGCATTTAGAACAATATAGAAATCAGTTTAGAACATTGATTTCTACAGGATTAAACAATGCACATTTGAATATTTCAGTATTTAGGATTGTGCATAAAGTTATAAGGCAACAAGGGAGTTACTGTTGGGCTCAGTGGGAACTGAGTTACCCTGTGATAAAATGGGTAGCCAATAAATTTTACCAATAAATAAATAACGTAAATTGGATTGTGTCCTACATTCTTGTACCATCTTTTTATTCAGTGGAAATGAAACTGAAGATCCAAATACGTCGTTACCAGCAACCATCCTCTGCCAGATGATCATACATCACAAAGGTGTACCATTTGCATGAATTTAATAATGTTATTTACCAATTTGCCTCTTAAATCCCTATTCCTATTGGCTAACAATCACAAAAAGTACAACCTTTCCTCCTGTTTTGTGTTTGGCAGTTGTTACTTACTGCCCTTTTCCACCATCTAATATATAGTTGAGTGCACTTGATAGTACCCAGATAAACCCACTAAAATGGGTGTAGGGTTATTTACACTATGAGTGAGAATTGTTCATCTTCTATATCTCCAGAAATGTGTTTCAGAATAACATTTTAGCTGTTGAACAATATATGATTTCTTACGCTTTTTTGATGTCTTATTTTAATATTTTGATATGATACACTTTGCATTTCCCATGTAGTTTCTCTGCAAAAATGAGAAAAAAACATAACAAATTGTCAGTTTTCTTTGCATAAAACTTTATTTATAAATAAACCTTGATAACATAAAATAAAATAAGTATTTCTTTTGTCAAAGCAGCTAGGATATATCAGTTTATCTCTCCTAATCTTTAATCTAGTTTTGTTTTTCTGTCATCTGGAAAACAGGAGAAAAAAAACTTGTTTGAAAAGAAATAGATCAGTGAGTGTCTTTATTAATGTCATTTCCAGAGGTTGACAGTATTTTGCCTTCACTATTAATCCAAATTCTAAAATTTCAAGAAACAGTGTAAAATGAAAACTCTAAATTGTTCTACATCTTAACATTTTTATTTTGGGGTTTTTACTGAACAATTTAAATTTAAGGTTATATGTTAAGTGTGAATTGACTAACAATTTGATTAGGATTTTGAAAATGTAGTGTTAAATGTTAATAAAAACAGGTTAATATCATTCATATATTTTTCAGATAGCTGCTCTGGATATTCATATACTTCTGGAAGTACATCACATATTTGTAGCATAGAAACTGACAAAAATATATATCAATATTGAAATATTCTTGCTAAAGGAATAATCTAAACAACATGGAAACATGGTGAACATTAGCATATACTGTACAGTATATAGAAATCTAGTGCAATACTGTATAGAAAATGTTAAAAACTCACAATGAAGCTTTAAATAGGCTTCTGTTAACTATGAAACTAAAACATCTGGACCATGAGTATATAAATGCATGATTAGTTCCTGTAGTGATTGTAAAACCAAATGATGCAAACTTGTTAACACACACAGTGACATTAAGAGACAAATCCTAGCCTTAGTACTTGAATCTCAATTTCCACACAGGTAAGTAAGTCCAATATTGGCAACATGACATGTTTCATCATTTAAGCCATTCTGGTTCTTCTGCAATTGCTCATAATTGGGTTTTATCCTTCTTAAAGGCACAGAAGATGATAGTCTTAGGCTTGAATGTTTCCAAAAGTTGTGAATTTTTTTCGCTCAACACTTAAGAATTTAAACTTTTTTAACTAGATTTTTCATGCAGTGTTTACAAGTAGCTTAGAAGATGATATGCATGATACCAGCATTACCACTGTAAAATACACTCCTCATTTAAAAAAAAATCTAGAGTAGAATCAGAAAAGCAGGAGACCATCTTTAAACTGTTGCTACTGACCTAGAAGTACTTGCCTGAGTGATTAGAATTAATTCGATTAAAATAGTAAATGATTTTGTAAGTCTACAAGGCTCGTGTTTCTATAAGACATTTAACTTTTAATACACTTCACATTTCTGAAAGTCAATCAATGAATTCTAATTCTAACCATTTACTTGAAAAAAAAGTCCTATTCTTTCAATTCAGAGCAACTTAATTTGCAAGTTAGCATAACAGAACATTGGCAGTTCCCTCCCTCCCATCCAGGACATAGCACAGAAGCGCTGCTTGAACAGGGTCCGTAAGATTATCTGGGACGCTACACATCCTCTTCACGACCTGTTTTCCTTGTTACCTTCTGGGAGGAGGCTTCGGGGTATCCGAAGCAGAACATCCAGATTCAGCCAGAGTTTCATTCCATACAGCATTAACCTTGCGAACTCTCAAGCTTCCTCCTTCCGTTATATATTCAAGATGGACAATATTTAATATTTATTTGCTACGTATATGTAGGGATGTNTTTAGGTGTGTGTCATGTATGTGTTTCACTTTGAGAGCGGGCAACTAAATTTCATTTTTGATGTGTGCCATTGTGCCCACAGTATAAAAATGACAATAAAGGTTATCTTATCTTATTGATGCTCAGACTATAATCAAGCCAATATTGCTACTTCGAACTAAATTTGTTAAAATTGGAGTTATACAAACCATCATATTGATATCAAGAACTGAAGGTTGTAGACACCGGTTCAAATTTATTGAATATAAATTAGTCCCAGATCATCCTCAATTAGACTATTGAAGACAGAGTGGGTCAGATGGAAATGGCAGAGAAATTACACTCAGATTTAAAACAAAAATGGATTTTTCTATTACAAACCACTCTGGTGTTCTGGTAACTGGATCTCTCTCTCTCTCTCTCTCTCTCTCTCTCTCTCACACACACACACACACACACACACACACACACACAGCTTCACTTCAATTTTTTTTAATAAGTTATAGCAGAGGTAGTCAACCTTGGCTCTTTTATGACTCGTGGACTTCAACTCCCAGAATTCCTGAGCCAGCTAAGCTAAGCTGGCTCAGGAATTCTGGGAATTGAAGTCTACGAGTCATAAAAGAGCCAAGGTTGACTACCCCTGAGTTATAGGTTATTTTTTTTTCCAGACAGTGCAGAATGACCATAAAGTTCTATTAAGCCTTAAGCATCTCTAGAGCTCTCTTGCTTTAAGGGACTCTTCCTTAAAATAGATGGAATAATACTGGCCAAAATCTCCAGTTCTTGTTATCAGAGGCAGAACTTTGTCTTCACTTTGCTTAGGCATAGAATCTTTGACTGACTGCCCTTTGTTTGTGCACTTGATACCACTCTGAGGCAGAACAATCAGGGAGGACTTTTCTGAATCATTTCTCTAAACAGGTTGCCATGATTAAAAGGCAGAATAAGTAAAGTGCAAAAAGCAACCTTTGCCTCCTTTAAACGAAGCCCCTCCCATTTAAATCAATAAGTGATATAGCCCAACCATTAAAATAGGCTCATTTTTTTAAAAGATCTTCTGAATATGTTGGAAGAACCCAACTGAAGATGGTCCTTCCGTCCTTTACTTTTGGCCTTTAAGTTGCTTTCTAGAATACCTGACAGCTAGTTGCTGGTCCAAGATCCCTTGATGTTTAAACATTATACGAGGGCAATTTGGAAATAAACTTTCATTTGGTTATCAATGACAGACACTCGCAGATACAGACATTAGAAAACTACAACATTACATTACTTTTCGACATAATTGCCATTCAAATTGAGGCACTTGTCATAGCGTCTTACAGGTTTGAAACTCCTTCTCCCAAAAAAATCTCCTGCCTGGGAATGAAGCAACCCTGTAACAGCATTGTGAAGCGGGTTGTCATCGTCGAAGCAGTGTGATGCAAGCCACTGGTTCATTTAAAAAACTGGTTCATTTTCAATTGATCTAGCAGACGAGTCAACTGCAACACAACCTTCTTCCACTCTTCACTGCCTACTGAACTACTGAGCATGGCACCATAGGACGGACGTCGCTATCCCCATCTATTTCTCGCACATGCTCAAATGGAGTTTTATTTCTCAATTGCCCTTGTATAAAGCCATAATATAATTTACTTATCTTGCTTTTGCTTGATGTGTCCCTTAACACAGAGGTAAACAACTATTGCAACTATCAGTGTTAATTTAGCCACACCCTGGTGCTGACATCCAGAAACAACTTCACCCACTCAGCCTTAGCAAATGCTAAGACAAGAATGGGAAGATGGGTGTGTGTAGCAGAAATTGAGTGTGAACAGATTGAAGTGAAGGATTGAATATGAAAGATACATTTACATAATAACATCACCTTGCAAGGATTGAGATGTTCCAATTCTGGAGCAATAGTCTATTATTTGGAGAAGATGTGTGTTGCAATAAAGTATTTTCTTAAGATTTCCTATACTGTGTTGAGTCAAGACCTTGGAGACCAAAGAACTGTCACCCTCTGAACACTTCCATCTCACACTAATTCTTCCCAGTCTTTCAAAAACTTATTGAAGATCATCTGTGGCATTCTTGAATCTAACAGCTTCACAAAAATTACTAGCTTGACACAGGTCCTTCAGGGAACAAAAATCTCTTTAACCAAATAAAAGAGAAATAAATTATTTGCTACTGCCCCAAGATCTAAACCCTTCCAACATCATTATGATGTAAACTACTAGGAACTGCTTTTGAGTTTGGCAGTATAAAACATTTTTTAAAAATCAGTCATATAAAAGGGAGCTGAAGAGGGGCCAGATATTCACTATTCACCCTTGAAAATCCCAAAGTCGGGAGGTAGAAGGGATGGTGATAAAAATATCTTCAAACTGCCCACGAGTCTCACAAACCTCCAGTGTTAAAAGAAAATCTGATTTTACTACAGCTTCAAACGTCTTGCAGTTGTGTCAAATATCAGCTCAGCTCTCAAAACACAGCCAAGCTTGTGGGTTCACAGAAGCACAGCACTAGTTCCAAATTGACTCAGGGTCCTAATATGGAAATCCTCTGTAAAATTTATATTCCTATTACATAATGTAAAAAATTATTCTAATATTACTAGAATAATTTGTGACTTGCATTAGCATGCACATCCTGCTATCTTTTCTTGCAATACACTAGCTGTAACTTAACTATTATTACTATCGGATGACTGCTAATGCCATTATGAATGGGGAAAATGACAAACATGATTTGAATCCACCCATAGTTCTCAACAGCAAACTGCCATGAAAACTTCTCCAAAGATTTTATACAGCAAATCTGGAACAACACTGACACTTAAAAAGAACTTACAAAACTGCTAAATTAACAGATAAAGGTTACTTCTGTTGTGATTTTTGACAGTCTAAATTCTTCAAGGAAAGTTTTAGGAAGATAATTTTGCAGTATCCCATTTAATAACTAGAAGCAGGACTTGTTTCTGCAAAAGAAAATCTCCCATGGGGGGGGAAAGCTTATTCTTTGATGTTGTGGTTAGAATTGTAAATCAAGTAAACTAGAGGTTCTTTTCCCTTTAAAACTGCCCTTGAGACAGCTGGAGGCTTAATGCAATCATTGTTCAATGTCACTGAGACCTACCAAACAAAGTGAGGGGATCCAATATTGTTATAAGATGCTCAAACTGCAGGAGAGAGTTGCACACCTCCTGAACGGCCAACTACATTTTGCAGAGCCTAATGCCAGAGACCCTTTTTTAAAAAATGCCTCCAGCTATGCATGATTGGACAGTATTAGATCATTAGATTAATTTTTAACATTCCTCCAGAAGCTGGCAAATATATGTTCTTAGATAAAATCTATGTTACCTATGTTCGTAGATAAAATCACAAATAGTTATGTAAGAAAAGAAGCCAACCAACGGCAAATGACAAACCATCTCAAATCTGTTCCTTTTCAGCAGAGTCAGTTTATATGTTTAGTAGTGAGTCATCAACTATCAAGAGCTTGCATGCATATGGGAGCCAGCCATAAACTCAATGTTTTATACTGTGTCAAAATAGAAAATTGAACTATATCAACCCAATGACGGACATAACAAATGTAACATTCAAAACAATAGCACTTGGTGGATCAAAAAAGAAATATAACAATAAAGATGACCAGTCTATTTTGACTCAGAATCATAGGACTCAACCATATTATTTAGTTCTTTTTTTCCCCTTATTACTTAGTTTCATAAAAAAAGATCTTACCCTACAAAACAAATTACAGCAGGAAAAACCAAACAAAACTTCTCACTGGTACCAATGGGATTCCCCCCCCCTTTTTTTCTGATTACACTTAGAAAGAACACTTTTTTACAAACTTATGGCTGGCTATTAATATATTAAACTTCCTTTTCTATGCTGACTGAAGTTTTATTCAAAATAAATTTATTTTTATTACATTTTTTAAAAAAAATCTGAAATAATATATAGTATAGTCCAGCCTGAAATTATGTTATTGTATTTCAAGTATTAATTCGGTGAGTTGAACACAAGCTTATCAGTGATTGCTAAACTAAATGACCCATTTGTAGAAAAGCGATCTAGCAAAACATATGTTCAAATAATGGTGTGTGTCATAATTATAAATACTTCGAGTGTAGATTTAATAGGTCAAGTTCCTAACTCGTTAACTTCACTAATGTTACTACAAATAGGAAATTAGTTGTAAAGGCTTCAGATGACCCGTTTCCTTACTGGAAAAAAATGTGTAATTTTTATATGTAAATTGCTTTAGATATATTCATTGAACATATCTATTCAATTAGATATACATTAAACAAAATAATGAAGGTCTAATAAAACCCACAAATGCTTTTTTAACATGCAAAACTACCTGTCACGTTAGATATTTGCAATGCCTACTGCCTTTTCATACATAATGTATCTTAATTATGGTGGCGAATACACACACAGAACCAGTGATTCACAAATGTCTGGTAATATGGATAACATTTTCTAAATTCATACTGGAGCACAATCTGAAGGCAGATTAAAAAAATAGCAATACTACCATTGCTACTACTAATAATGTAATGTTTACTATACTGTAACATTTAAACAGTTACCAGAATAGTCCTTTGTGCTTAGAGATTGCCAAAATGATATTTGGGTACTACTCTCTTTGTTCATAAGGTTGAAAGGTGGTTTTAAAGCCATCTAAACAAAAATAGTGTCAAATATGTTGACACTATGCTCACTAAGATATGAACAAGATATGCTATTTGAACAAATTAATGCTTATGAAATTCCTACTTTTCAGTTAACTGCAGTACAAGATTATCTTTATTTGTTATTATGGTATAATTTCCCATATATGAGCAGAAACAAGAGAAAGTGGTACTTCTTATAACATACAGAAAATAAAGCTTTTTTTCTAGGCATGCTTCTGTTTCTTACATATCACAGTTTGGGAATCACTGGCCAAAATGCACAATTAACTCAATATACAGCTTCCACAAACACAAACTTAAGTACCCACCCGTTTTCTGTTTTTTTAATTTTATTTTTTCTGAATTAAATTAAATTATAAGGTTATTTTCTTTCCCATGACAGGCATATTCACTAAAAGAACAATACAGCATGCAAATATATACTGCATATATATACTGTACCTTATTCAAATACATACCTAAAGTGAATCTCTGCTTTTCAGAAGAAATACGTTTCCTCAAAGGACAGGAGAAAATACAGAAGATAACTGCAGAGGAAAAATAACAAAACATAAATATGTTAAATAACTTTTCTTTATTGATGCATCAATATTCTTTTCTTGTATGGATTTACAAGAGGGTTAAGAAGTTGAAATGTGGGTTTGGTTATTTTATTTTATTAAAATATTCATAATTCAGCCAACAACAATTGATTCCAGGTACTGTATAACCTGGTACTGTATAACCAATACAACTATTTATTATTAGGCAAGAGTTTGCCTTGATGTGAGCTTCATACAACCATGCAGTTTTCTTGGACAACAATATGCAAGTAATTTACCACTTCCTTATTTTGACATATTTCTCAATTTAGTTCAAAGCCCTGGGTTGTTGTAGGTTATAAAAAGTATATAGATTACATGATTACAGGGGGGGAAATGCTCATGTTAGGTAAAGTCCTGACTTATTCATTAAACTGGGGAAATGATAAACATTTAGATTGGGCCTTAAAAGCTGACAGGACAAAACCTCCTGCTGTCAGGAGGTTTGACTGCTATTCTGAGAAGTAAAAATTTCTGAATACTAAGACGATACCAATCGGCTTACATCAGTTTGAAATCAATCCATTCCTTCGAGTGAATTCTGAAAACAAAAGACAATAAAACAGAAAATGGGACACATGTTCTCCCAAACCATCTACATGGGCAGAGTGTGGGATCATGGTTTTTTAAAAGTAGCTTCTAGAAAAATCTGTTGAATCATCAAGTTAAATTGGGAGCAATTTCGGACAATCAGATGTAATTTGATGTAATAGCAATGGGGAATCCTATTTGCACTTAGAATCAGATGATTAAAGATTTATTTAGTTGGAAAAGAGCTGAAAGAACAAAGCAACTCAAAATAAGCCATAATAATGGATTTGACCATATTTTCCTGGCTTAATTTTCATTTCTTCCAAAAGACAAAGTTTAATCTAATATCTGGTAGGGAAAGCATTTTGAACTACATGACTTAGATGAGGGAATTAAAGGGGAACTCACCAAATTTGCAGATGACGCCAAACTGGCAGGAGTAACCAATACCCCAGAAGACAAACTCAGGATCAAAAAAAGATCTTGAAAAACCTGAACAATGGGCCCTATCCAACAAAATGTGGAGAAAAGTTTTACATTTAGGTAGGAAAAAAAGTCAAAGGTACAAGTGCAGATTGGGCAAGACAGGGCTTAAAAACAGTAACTGTGAGAGGGACCTTGGAGTCCTAGTGGACGATCACTTAACCATGAGCCAGCAGTGTGCAGCAGCAGCCAAAAAAGCTAATACAATCCTGGTTGTATAAACAGAGACATAGAATCAAGATCATGCAAAGTATTAGTGCCGCTTTATAAAACCCTAGTAAGACCACATCTGGAATACTGCAGCCAATTTTGGTCATCATATCACAAAAAAGATGTTGAGAGTTTGGAAAAAGTTCAGAGGAGAGCAACTAAAATGATCAAAGGCCTGGAGACTAAAACGTATGGAGAACAGCTGCAGGACTTGGTTTGACTAGTCTAAAGAAAAGAAGAAACAGGGGCGACATGATAGCAGTATTCCAGTATTTGAGGGGCTGCCACAAAGAAGAGGGGGTCACATTATTCTCCAAAGCACCAGAGGACAGGACAAGAAACAATGGTTGGAAACTGATCAAAGACAGAAGCAACCTGGAATTAAGGAGAAATTTCCTGACAGTGAGGACAATTAACCAGTGGAATATCTTGCCCCCAGAAATTGTGGGCGCTCCATCACTGGAGATTTTTAAAAAGAAGCTAGACAAGCACTTGTCTGAGATGGTATAGGTTCTCCTGCTTGAGCAGGGGGCTGGACTAGAAGACCTCCAAGGTCCCTTCCAGCTCTATTCTATTCTATTCTATTCTATTCTATTCTATTCTATTCTATTCTATTCTATTCTACATAATGGAAAAACCATTTTCAGTAGCTAAACATAGAATCAGTGTGAATCTGAGGTCTGCAAGAAATATTCTTAAGAGTTTTGTTTTGAAGATATAACTAGTGCCTGAGATGACTTTTATGGAGTTATTTGCATTAGTGAAAACACTGAGTAACTCTAGGTCATGGACAGATGCTGGCTACCTTTTAGCTAGCTTACATAAATCCTTTTCTGACTGGCAAAGAACAATTAGTGTGCATATGGAGCAGGAAAAAACAACAACCAAGAGTAAGGTTATTTATTTAGTTATTTGATTTTTTTTTGCCATCCATCTTGCTTCAAAGTGACTCTTGCAAAAACTTGCAAAACTTAAAAGGAAGTGATGCATCCATTCCCTATCTCAGATTGAATTACAGAACAAGTTACCTATTATGGATAACAGAATTGATAAAATTTCCAAACAGCAGAACATCAGTTATAGAAGGAGCAGACCTAGTAATAGCCTTTAAAAGGTATGTATGGTACAAAGAAACAAAAGGAGAAAAGAATCTTCTAGATTGTAAATGGCATTAACATTACTGAAGTACATCTGCAGACAACCAAGCCATGGAGATAGTTTTTAAAAACCTATTAGATTCTGAGTTGTGCTCCGATCTCAAAATCACTTCGTTTTATTATATGTATTCCTAATAAACTCCTGTTAATACTTATTAATCAGTTGTCTTGCGATCCAACAATAGAACTATAGCATAACTTAGAAAGGCAAACTGCTTCTTTAATAATGTTTAAGTATTTTATGTAATAAAACTAAAGAGTTCCAATCTTGACATTAAATTGGAATGGTTGTTTCTATAAGAAATAAGAACAAGATGGCACACTTATGAGAAAATTGGTGGACTGGACAGAATCGAAAGTCCACAATTATCTCTAGGTGTAAACTGTGTAAAAGAAAGGCATATATTCAAGGATATATGAGCCACATATGAGGAATGATGAATAAAATGATTTAGAAAATATAAAAGGAGCAAACTGTTCCACAATAACAAAACCAGATCTTTTTATACACTGAATAAAATAATAATGTTAGAGTGATCATTAGATAAAGAAGTCAGGCAGGTAGAACAATGCAAAAGAAAAAACAGAAAATCCTATCTTGTAATAATGGGTGAGTTTTACTATCTTCATTTCAACTGGCTAAATTCATATTCAGTTTTTAGCAACAATGAATGTTATTATTTATATCTGTGGATTTCTTGCATAACTACAACACATGTGCATGGTTCATTATAAAGCCTAATATAGAAGATCCTTTCCCAGAAGGATGTCATCATCTATAACTTGGCAGAAAACACATCGCACTGGATTCATCCTCACAAAATAAGAAGCAGCAGAAAAAGCTCTGGAGACGAATGGACCCAGGAACCAAGTGAGAAAAGAACTGATATCTCAGCTCCAGATCAGGACTCAACTTCCTAGTCCACAAGACTGATGGCCATAGCAGGACATGCCAGTGAAAGGAAATGGTCCTTTGGAGTAATGACCTTTTTGGGTGCTGCTGTTGTTCTTTACTAAGATAATAATCTGAACTAAGTCACTGGAATCAACTGGTTTGCACTTGAAACCTAGGATATAAAACTGACACTTGAGGTGTTGATAAACTTTCCTTCACTTACTAATTGGTGGTTGTTAGGGCTTCAAGCCAATATCTCTGCCAAACATCTGACCCTTTGGAGGAAACAGTAGAGAAGAAAAGAAATGGAGCTAGTAATGCAGTAAAATGCAAGAAAATTATAATTAACAAGGTGAGTAAGTGGGTCAATCAATTTTTTATTTATTTTTTCCTATGAAGGAAATAAATGTGCAAAATATGGTAACTAAATGAACATCAGTGGTAGCGGTGTTGATTCAAACATTTTGCTGAAAGTAATGAATACTCACTGTAAGAATTTAGTTTGTTAATTCAAAAAAGAGATGGCCCAAAGGTGTTTTTTCTCAGGAGGCAACTGGACTTTCTTGTGTTTCTTTTGAAGACGTTTCACTTCTCAACCAAGAAGCTTCTTCAGCTCTGACCAGATCTCCCTACCATCTACTCCCTACCATCTAGTCAGAGCTGAAGAAGCTTCTTGGATGAGAAGCAAAATGTCTTCAAAAGAAATACAAGGAAGTCCAATTGCCTCCTGAGAAAAAGCATCTTTGGGACAACCATACCTGGATGACTGAGAACCTCCATAGACAAAAAGGAGATGGAAAAATTATACGTTGACAGAAAAGTTAAATTAATACAGAAGGAAGATTGCATAGACATTGGATACATTTTAAGAGCATAGAGTAAGTTTGGTCTAGTGGTTAAGGCATTAGGCTAGGAAGTGGGAGACGGTGAGTTCTAGTCCCATTTTAGCCAGGAAAGTCTTCACTCTCTCTCAGCCCAACATACCTCAAAGGGTTATTATTGTTGTGGGGAAAATAAAAGGAGGAAGGTGTTGGATATGAGTTAATTGTAAAAATAATAAAGGTGGGAACAAACAAGTAAGTAAATATTTATGTTGAACTATCCCCACACTTCTAATAGTATTAAATTGGCAATACTATTGAATGAAATAGAATAAAATTAAAAATTCTAGGGTATACCAACAAATTAAAAAGTCCAATAGTATTGAGTTTGAATCATACTCCTCCAAGATGTATTCTTTGCAAATCTTCTGAAGAGAAAGTATACACCTTAGAAATCTGTGAATAGCATAGTGGTTTTTTTTAAAAAAGAAAATACAGAGGATCATAAACCAGCTAGGTTGGAATCCAGTTTGGTAGCAGGGCCCATCATTATCAGTAGAATTATTTAAGCAACTAGAAAGACAAACATGTTGAGGAACAATAAAGGTGACTTCTGCAAAAGAAAGACATGAATCCCAAAATATTTTTTTCCAGGATCCATGTACATACAGGTAATTTAGTAGACTTATACTTGGATTTCATAAGTCTTTTAATAATGTCTCTTGAGTGAGCATAGCAAACAAACCTTAACAACTATTGGCCTAAGTCAACTAATACCGACACAGCTTTGGGATTTCTTTCCCATGACTAACATGACTACTGTTCCTTTTATGACTAAATTAAATTGGTAAATAGCCAAAGAACAAAAAGCAGAAATCGGGTAGGTAGGGAGTTTTCATAAGTGGTAGAAAGTAAGAACTAATGTGGAAACGCAGATGAGCAGGAAGGTGATCACCAATAGTCAACAAAATAATGTTTCTGCTATTGAAGAGAAAAGAGTATATTAATTACTCTGATTTTGTGTGACTTTACGATACTGAATCCAAAGTTACTAAGGAAGAAATTAATTATTTTTAAATAATGCTGCTTTCCCACAGATTACACATGAACAAGCTGTTTATCTACCTAGATGTTTACTTTCCCAAGAAGTACTTGTTACTATTATAAGTGATATCTCTCCTATCGAGAAGCAGAAGTCATACCTTGATTTTTTTCCAGACCTATTTGAAATTAATAACAAAACATTTTTAATGAAGATTTTACAATTTCCTTTAATAGAACTGTAAGTTTAAAGGCTGGTAAAGAATCTGCATATTCTGCAAATTTTCACTCAATCTCCTAAATGTTAATACACAAATGTTAACAATAACCCTGGAAGGTAGTGTACAATTTAGATTTCCTTATATTATCTACTCTGTGCAATCTAGTTTTATAAAAGGGTGACATATAATGTCAAATTACAATTTAGTAATGCTAGTGAGCACTGATGATTTCATTGAATGCAGATAAGACCATTGATATGATACAATTCAACTTTTGTGGGGCACATAGGGTCCTGATATGAATTTTCTACCTTTTTATTAATTGGATTACAATGTGGTATTCTCATTTCCTTTACTAGAATGGAATTATTATGTATTAAGATATCTCATGGAATTTGTCATCAATGCTTTTTATCTTGTCTTATATTTCATTTGATATTGGGAAAACTGGACTGTCTTTCCACACATGGAAAGGATATTCTGGATGTAAAAACAGCTGGAGTAAATCAAACTTTTTTCATATATGTTGATGTTAAATAATTATAATATTCTATATTAATATACATTGACATAGAATAAGGGTTTGAGGCAGTTCAGTTTGAGGAAGTTTCATATACAGTACTTTGGAGAGTTTTGATGTGTTGGTGGAAATTTGTAAAAATTGGAGCTTTATTTGGGTATTTGAATTCTTGAAATACTTTGGCATAGTTATTCTTAGGAAAAAAAATAGTTGTAGATGCAAATATTTCAAATTGTTTGTGTCAAAGTAATGCTGCTTTGAGAAGGTTAAAAGTCCTAGGCAGTTTACTGAGAAAGGTAAATGTTGTAAAAATTAATATTATTCCAAAGTGAAGATATTTATTTAGAAAAAGTTAATACTTTTAGGGGACTCCAAGTACATTGACAAAGTAAGAATTGTTTTTGCAGGGTGGAGGGAGGGAAGAACAAACTTTTAAGTTTTCTTTATTTAAATTACAGTTTAACTTTCCTCTCTTTATGCTTTACCTCTGGGCATATATTTTAACTTCCTTTTTGCTATGGAATCCAAGTGGATATGATTACAAAGCTATTATATGGTCACTTTGTCATAGTAGGGTTGTGGTTGTCCTTTTAGTCATAATTGTTAATTATTTTTAACATTAAATGTTGCTTGGCATATATAGAAGATATTGAGATGGAAAAACAATGTTGATCTTTACACACACAATAGATTTACACTTTGGGATTAGACCAATATGAGAAGAGAAGATTGGTTGATTTGATTTATTTTGGAATTCATAGACTAATTGGGATATTAATACTTTAGATAAGATTATTGCCAGTCATTTTTAATATAGTTGGGTTAAAAGCATCTGCAATAGGAATTTGGATTGTCTAAAACAGAAAATGTCAGCTTATCTAATTAAAATGGTTTTTGATGTTTTGCAGTTTGGTACTTAAGCATTAACTTCTAAAATTCCTGAACCACTAAAAACATTGAAATGTGTTTGGAATTATTTTAAATCTATGGTATTTTTATAGACAATTACAGATTATTCATAAATGGGATATTGGTTATTTGCTGAAAGAATATTAGTTATACAGAATAAAAAGTTGGCATACCCCATATTAAAAAATCCATTATTAATGGTCTTAAAGAATGTCAAGTATGCCCTTATGCTCTTAATATTAAATTAATTCATTTTTAAAAAAATTACTAGACAGAGATGTTTTAAAATATTGGCTATCAATCCTTGAAACTGTGGAGGAGAGATGGGCATGTCTCACTTTTGTCATATTTGTTTTAATACTTATTTGGTTTTGGAAAATCAGAGTAATGTGATTTAAAGGTGTAAATGTAATTTTGAATTGTAGACTACTCTTTCATAATGAAAAGAAAATCCACACCAGGTTTACATTCTTGAAATGCTGAGACTTGTCCTCACTTGGCTGATCAACTGATTCTTTATAAACATAATGTAAACACAGATCAATATTATTTCATGTGCTCAATGTTTAACCTTTTGTTTAAAAGCAGTTATTATTAATGTATGTATTTTGTTGCTTTTTCCTCTCTTTTAAATTTACCTTTCTTCTTTCTTTCTCTTTGTCTCTTTATTTATGAACAGTACAATATACAATGTGATCAGATATGCAGAAGATGTCAAAGTATTTAAAAGAACCAATCAATCAAATTAATTATGGTCATAGACCATAATAAAGGATTCAGAAGAAAAACTGAGGCAGACTGTGATAAATACTTTCCAAATTTTGATTTTGCTAGATAATAAAAACATTGGTTAAACATTAAGCAAATAGTTTAAGACAGCCAATCCTATTCTAGGGTAGAGCAATTACATATTGCTTTTATATGCTTAAATGGTGCAGACCTATTTGAAATACCCTAATTACAAGATCCAAAAAAAGGATCGAAAAGACCTGGAAATAGAAAAGAACAAAGCTATCCTAAATAAAAATAATTTTAAAAATAAGAAGTTGAAGCACTTTCTTGTTTTTACAAAACAAGATGTTAAGAGTCTTTAAAAAAATGGGGGAAGACCTAAGAACGTATAGAGGGATTTTAAAATTAGGCACTATGTGAATATAATGGGGAAAATGAGAATTTCTTCATTGTATACTATATTACGTTGTCTTCTTTTTTTCTGTTCCATGTTCATAGAAAATTTCCAGTTCAAATTTCTCATTACACTTGAAGGTTTAATATTTAAAGTTCTTGATATTTTTATTCTAAACTTAATAACTGGTTAATATATCTACATCCTGAATTTTTTGAAGGGAGTTGTTTTTACTGTATATCTAGATGAGGCACATCTCAAACCTTTGGCATCTACCATTTTTTAAAACCAGAAAACAGATCAAGATTGCTTCTTTAACCAAGAAATACATGATCTTAATCATAACTTCTCAATGCAATAACCAAACTCACAAAAAATTCACTAAATGTTTTCCCCACTACATTCTTTTCTAATACTATGGGGTAAACAAACAGACATTTCCCAGCTTTTACTGTTGTTACAGCTTAGCATTAAAATAGGCATAGGCTATAGACTCTAATCTGCCTCTAGACCAGTGATGGCAAACCTTTTAGAGACCGAGTGCCCAAACTGCAACCCAAAACCCACTTATGTATCCCCGAGTGCCGGGTGGGCATGGCCCACTGGGTGGGCATGGCTACAGTGGTCACGGTAGACTGGGTGGGTGTGGCCAGGGTGGGCATGGCCACCTCGATGTTGCTTCTGGGGAGGGATGCCTGTGGGGGCAGGGCAGGTGCACACGAGCGAGCAACGCACCCGGCTCTTATTGTTTTAGAGCAATCCCACTGCTGCGCCTCCGCTTTCAACTTGGATGGAGCCGAGGTACCCAAGCCGCCGCATGGAGAGCCTGGCTGATACGGGCAAGGCAGGAACATACAGAGACTCCGCTTTTTTCTTTTGACAGCGATGGGGTTAGGGTTGCTGCAGCTGATCAGAAGCACCGCTGAAAACAGCAGAGTCTGTGTGCATGTCTGTTATGCGCTCACCCATCAGCCGTGCTCTCCAGCGCACTGTGGAGAGCAAGGCTGATGTGGGCTAGGCAGGCTCGCAAAGAGACTACACTTTTTTCGGCAGGGCTTCGGTGCCTGGCCGGCTCGGCCAATTTCCCTCTTTCTTCTCCCCGTTCCTCCTCCTCCTTTGACAGTGGTGGGGCTTGGGGGATAATCAATCCCCATTTGTGGCATGGCCGCCAACCAATCACCATGCCCTCCTCTCAGGAGGGCAACACCAGCAGCCAATGCTGCAGCAGGAAAAGCTGGTAGCTCAGTAACTGCACTTCTCTTTAGCTCCAGGAAGCTTGTGCAATGGAAACTTCACTGTGAGGGCTGTGGGGCGCTTGCTGAGGGAACTGCTACCAGTAACGGAGCTGGGGAAATGGGCTGAGTGGGGGGAGCTGCCAATGCTGCTGCCCTTTGGCTTGGCAAATCCCCCCCAAGCAGCCATGATTCCCCCTCCCCAGCCAGCCAGCCACTATCCCCTGACCTATTCCTTTTGGACCGGCTGGCTGGCACAAAATATTACCACTCTTCTCCTTGGCGGTGGCAGCCTAATGGATCTGAGCAAGCTGCTGACAGCACCAGCCCGAGGCACAGGGGGGAGAGGGAGGATTTTCGATGCCAGACTCTTTAACTTCTTAAAAGTTTACTTCATGCAGAATGCATATCCTTCCATTTCTGCATCAAGTTAAACAGTCTGGTAGCAAAAATCCAATAGCGGGGGGAAAATCCCAGTCTCATGCATGGGGAATCTGCACCGCCTGCCTTCCCCTCCCCCTGTGCCTCAGGTTGGCTCCGCCAGCAGCTTGTGCAGGTCCATTAGGCTGCCACCACCACCCAAATGCCTGATCTGCCCAGCACAAAGGGGGCAAAACGGCCAGCTAGCAAGCCCCGTATACAGGTGGTAGAGCATGCCCACGCCCAACAAGCCAAAGGCCACTCTGAGTGGGAAAAGTCGGATCCCGACTGGCACCATGGCCCCCCAGTCCCAGCCAGGATTGCGTGCCTCCCCCCTGTCTCTGCTGGACCTGGGCGGCCCTGACGCCAATGGGGATCCAGGTTTCCCTGCTCGGGGTGGCCTTTTGCCTGCTTGGCGTGGGCGTGCACCTCTACGCGGGGCTTGCTAGCTGGCTGCTTCGCCTCCTTTGTGTTGGGTGGGACTGCTGCTCTGGGCGGCGGTGGCCTAATTGACGTGCACGAGCTGCTGGCAGCAGCAGCTGCGCGCAAGCCCACAGAAATGGCTCTGCGCGCCGCCTATGGCATGTATGCCATAGGTTCACCACCACGGCTCTAGGCTAATATAGCCAGTCAGGATAATAGACCTTATGGCTGGTCTGCACCTTAACATTTCAACACTAGATGTTGTCTCTTCCTAAGATTTAAAATCCTATTCCATACATTCATATTTGCTTGCTCTAAATCATTAACACATGCAGCTAAGGTATTTGGCTCCTTTTGAAGGGAATTATATTTAGTGATTATAGTTGATGTTAGAGAAAACATTTCAGTGTCAAATTAGAGTTGCAGCTATTACATAAGAATAAAAAAACATACTGTCACTGAAAGCAAAAGGGTTTCTAAGTAAACCTTACATCAGCAGCCAAAGCATTCCCATTCATTGCTTTAGGAAAGGGGCTGTGAGAAAGAAGCTACAAAGTACCTCTCAGATTGCTTAATGTTATTGTTTTTGAGTCAAAGCTGATTTGTTCAGGGCAACAGATCTTACTCAGGATTGGTCTTATGGTGCCCAAGCATAGTCAAATCAGTCTAGGTAATGTCACGATGCTAATCTTTCTATAATTACTACTAAAGAAAAAAAAACATTCTGGGACAGAGAAACATGGTTTTAAAGTAAAAAAAAATAGGGTTAAAAAAATAAACCTCCAACTTTAAAAATATAAAGATAATAGCTTTCAGAAAGAGTTTGGTTCCTAACTATGAAATGCAATCCCTGAGCAGTTAAGTTTGCCTCCTGCTTCTTCTGCTTTCAGAGAAGAAGTCAAGAACTTTCTTTTTCCAAACCTATGAATTGGAAGATTAATTATGTAAGGCATTTTAGTAAATAAAAAAACCACTGGATTTTAAGTGGTGAGAAGACAAAGCACTGTACAAACAAATGACATTTACTTGGGGAGGGGGGTATATTTGAGGTCTCATTTTTTAAACATTTGTTTGAAAATATTGAGCATGGTCTTATTATTTATACAGCAATGAAAAAAAATTAAATATATGTTTATAGGTTTAGGTACCTCAGGAGGCTATATGTGTCTCAGAAATAAGTCCTATTGATTTCAGTACAATTTATTCTCAAGCAATAGGGCATGAAATGCTTGAACTTTACCACCATTGTTAGCCCTAAATTTTCATAATTTTCATAAATGCTTAAGTTGTTTCCAACATATTTATAAAACATTACAACAAAAGTATATAATCATAATACATGTTTCTCAGCCTTGGTAGCTTTAAGATGTCTAGACTTCAACTCCCAGAATTCCCCAGCTACTTGTTGACTGAAGAATTCTGGGAGTTACCGAGTTGAGAAACATTGATATCGGGGGTAGAGTCATAGAGTCATGTAAATGTTTAATTACACAAAATGACTTTGTTGCTTTGTGGATGCTATTTTAGAATCGTAACATCTGTCCTCTCTCTCTCTTTCTCTCTCTCTCTCTTTCTCTCTCTCTCTCTCCCTCCCTCCCCCTCCACTTCCTTCCCTGGATTGTGTATGATTTTAATGTAAATATACTATAATTATAAAATCCACAATCTGGCCATTCTAGGAAGCAAACATAGCTCTCCTACTCCATGCATTGCTTTTAGTCAGTGCCATACTCTTTTCCATGAATTTTTGCAGGAGGTGACAAGGCTGAGCCTAAAGGTGGGGTCAAATGTGTCAGCAGACATGAGTCTCTACACACCCACAAGAGTCTAAGTCCGGCCCACCTTGAATGCCTTTCTTAACTCCCGCTAATTTCCCTTGACCATTAGTAGCTCAGATTCTTGTAGAGAGCTTAAGCTTGCAATAAATCTTTATACTCATTTGAACTGCCCGGATCTCCTGATTTCCACAGCGCTTGACAATTTCAATGCTAAAATTCTTGTATACTTTATTTCACGGAAGAATTTAGTTACTGTTACACACAAAAAGAGAGAAAATGGAATAAAAATAAGTAATATTCTGCTGTATAATTTTTAAAAAAGATCCTCTGTGATCTTTATTTAGAAGACAAGTTACCAATATTTTTGAGTCATTTGTTACAAAACACATTGATTTATATCTGTAAAAAGCTCTCTTGGAATAATTAACATATGGATGCAACAGGCTGAAAATAAAATTTGGCTCCAAAATTTACATTCCCCAAAGTACTGACTTTCTACTTAAGAAGGAAAAAGAGAGCAAAAATGTGGTTTATTTGCACTAACGTGAATGACGTTTGATAATTATTATTAGATTATGGATTTGATCAGAAAATCATGTTATTTCATTTGGAAATTTAAAATAATTGTTTCAAACAGTATAAACATTGCATATATTAATAGAAAGCAGTTTGAAAACCCCTCTTTCTAATGGGGAGAAAATTGACTTGACTTCTGTAATGCGCTTTACATGAGACTGTCCTTGAAGACTACCGGAATTTTCAGTTGGTGCAGAATGCTGCATTAATGCATGCTTCCATATGCCCATGTAATATCTCTGTTTTGCAAGCTGCACAGGTTGCCAGTTTGCTTCTATGTAGGATTCTGTGTGCTGGTCATTACCTATAAAGCCCTACATGGCATAGGGGGTTGGTCTGTCTTCTATCGTATTTAACTAGTCAATTTGATCGGGCCAGGTTGGCTGGGTCTGGGTTCCATCAATTAAAAATGACACTATTGGGCCCTGGAAGCACACCTTTTCTGCAGCAGCACCTGTCCTCTGGCTTAACGTTCCTCCCAAGACTGAAATGACCTCCACCCTAAGGATATTTTGAAGCACCCCTGTAGACATGGCTCTTAACATGGGCCTTTGGAAAGGATGACTGATGTCCCCTTTCTTCCTTTTCTTTGTTCTTCTATGGGTTTGGTTTCTTTGCCTTGTTCTTTTGTTGTGTGCTGTTTCTGTGGGGTTTTTTTTTTAAATTGCTCTTTGCTTTAAATGTTTTCTAACCATTTTTAAACTGTCCATAGTCTATTTTATTATTAAATTATAAAACCCAAAATTTCCCAGAACCTGAAAGGGAGAAAGATGGATCAGTACTATTTGTGATTGCAATGATAGATATGTTGTCTACTTCCCACCCACACTGTTTTTAAAGTTTTCCCTTTGTATTACATTCCAGTCCCTCAGCCACTTCTGAGAATAGATCAGGTATTAACATGAATGAACAGTGGTGGCCTGTAGCACAGAGAAAACTTCTTGGATGGAGAAGCAAGTGCATAAACCTATATCTAGAGATTTGTAACATCTGGGTTGTTGTTTTTCTCTCAAATCTGAGCTTAAATATCTCAACTTCTGCAAGGTACTGAATTTGTTAAATATTCAACAAAGAATTTTATGTAATTTGGAAAGTCAAATGCTATGCATCTTGCATATGTTCAGATGTCCTTGGATAGCAATACTTCAACTGACTAAAATAAGCAGGGTTGATCCAAACCAGAAAACTAGTAAAATGCAGTGGTTAAGATGTAGGACTTAACTCTGGAAATTGGTGCTCATTCTCACGGTCTACAAAGCCACTAGATAATTTTTGCCCAGTTTACTTTCTCAGCTCAAACTATGACACAATTATTGTGGGCATAAGATTAGCTGATACCCTTCAGCTCTCAGGGAAAAAAAAGCTAAGATATAACTGCAAGATATATAAAATCTGATTAAATGTTTCTTTAATTTGGAATTAATAATAGAATTTATTAATATACAAACATATTCTTTGCTCATCTAAGCAGATATATACAGAATTCAAAGTGAATTGCCAACAATTTATATTCACCTTTCATTTAATAATTTCAGTATATGGTTTTTATATACAGTAGTAATATAGAAAGTAAATAGATGGTACATTCATGGAGAATGTCTATATGTTTCCTAAGAGTCGACAATGACCTGATAGCATATTATCAATTAAAAAGGTCACAAAGTTTATTCACTATCACATAAATTGCTTAATCTGGGTTGGGATACAGTTCATGTGTTTTGCTCCTGTTTTCAAGAAAATTGTTTATTTTCCTAGCTTGTGTATCCTAAGACTAAAAGCAGGTTGCTATCTATTTGAACTATTTGCTATCTCTACTTAGTACTTCTATGATGCTTGTTAGTGTCTGAATCTCAGGCAGAGATATAAGATACAAAATTAACATCAACGCAACTGCTTCTGCTTTTAACTAATTCAAGTTCTGCCCTACATTTTAACTAGCAGAATTCTGATTGGTTGAAAGTTTGATTTGAAAACAAACTGGAAATATAAATCATGATTTGATCATGGCTCATTTGAACAAATCACAGTTAAAAGGAGTTTAAGAACAGAAATGAGAACTTAATGCATTTGTTAAAAGAGAACAGTTTAACATTAATACTGCCTATTCAACATAAAGCTTTGCTTAAAAATGCTTTCTCTCTCATTCTCCCAGATGGATCCAAATGAAAGAAAATATATGTTCCACTCTAAACAAAACATCTTGCTTATTGATACCAAAATAATAATAAATATTTCCATAATTCACAAAGTAGGTATAAGGCAGGGATGTCAAACTCAATTTCATTGAGGGCCGCATCAGCATTGCGGTTGCCCTCAGGGGGCCGGGTGGGTGTGGCCAGGGTGGGTGCGTCCTACTGGGTGGGTGTGGATGGAGTGGGTGTGGCCTACTGGGTGGGTGTGGCCAGATCTACATCATTCGCATCAAGGGTGCCTGTGGGGGCCTGGGCAGGAGTGGGATAGATCTGAGGGTCTCTGGCAGAAGGGGGTGGGACCAGGGCAAGTGCCAAGGCATGGTCCACTGGAGGAGCCTCACTGTTCCTCTCAGGCCATGCGGGGGGGGGCTTATGGAGCTAAGACTGAATGCATTTCAGCATAGATGGCCACCACAAAATTGTACATTGGCTCCCACCTGGCCTGGGCCAGGGCTAAGGCAGAGGGGGCCGTTCCCTCACTGTTTCCAGGATGGCTTCGTGGGCCACATGAAACCACTTTGCGGGGCACATCTGGCCCCCGGGCCTTGTGTTTGACATGTCTGGTATAAAGGCTCAAAAACACCTGGAACACTTTCATAAAAAATATAAAAATTGAACAGGATTTAAAATGAATTAATTCTAACTGTATTTAGAAATTGTGCCAATTAAAAAATAGCCTATTCTCATCATGCAGAGGGCTACTGTTTGAGAAGAACAAGCCCACTTCGTTCATCACACAAAAATTATACTATTCCTTATCTCCTAAAAATTACACTATAAGTAAATGTTTATCTAAACATGAAATTACTGGATTATTTTCTGCCACTGAAATCAAAGTAATATAACTCATAACTTTAAACTACTATTCAGGCTATATTAAGTAGCTAAATGAATTATTAACCAGTAAAATAATATAACATCTTATGAGAATAAAGGGGAAAACTCAGGCAATCTAGACTTTGACTTTGAATTTATTATAAGGAACCTTTTTATTTAGCACTACCCCAAAGAGAAATGGAACTCTGCCTAAACTATGTATTTTTAAAATCATTCACATTTAAGTAGGTGAATTTTAAGAAAAAGGCATGCTTGTATATCTTTTGTATCTATATAACACATGCGTGCACACACAATTTTATTAAAAAAGGGTTTTTTTACAAAGTTAAATGATCAACCTGAAAGGACATAGAAGAAAGAAAAATGATAAAAAAAAGTGTTGAAAATAATCGAAAGCAAATAAAAAAGTAAAGAGATACGTAAAGTACTTAAAGACTTCTGATCATCTTTACAGCAGCTATATGCATACTTTATATCGTTTCCCTCCTTCACAATTACATAACATAGTTCCATTCTTCCCATATACAGCCCTTTTTATTCGGTAAATACAGAAATCACCTGTTCATTTTTATCCATTTTCAGCAAAATGTCCATAAGGGGGATGCAGTCTTTTTTAAAAAGTTGTTTTTCCTTCTCAAATCAAACAAGTCAATTTAGCCATTCCTAAATACAAGTTCTACTGTCTTCACAGCCCACTCTTCCATTGTTTCTATTTTGGTGTTCTTCCATCTTTGTGCATACTGTATAATAACCTCACTGCCATTGCCATGCTTAAAACCAATTCTCCATGAGTTTTTTTCTGTTTGACTACCTTTTGTTCCTTTCTGACCTCAGGCTTGTAGGAATATCTTAAAATTAAGATTAACAGGTAAGACGCCTTTATGGAAAGCTACAATAATTCAGAGTCCACTTTTAGAACTTAACTTTTTTAAGGAGTTGTTACTCTGTGTTCCCATTTGTGGCAGTATCTGAATTTAAAGATCATATCATCTGGAATAATCATTCAATTTAAAAATAGCTTTCCTGCTTTTAGTCATGCATTGCAACCAGTCACAAGTCCATAGGAGAAATAGGCCGTATATGTTTATTCGTTGTTTCTATTCTACTCCTGCTTTGGGCTGGCTTATATGGACTTTCTAGCAAATAACCATTGCAATATTTATTATAAGGTGGCCATACACTGGAGGAGCTTTCCTTCTTAAATTCTTATCTACCAGAAATAACATAGATTCCTGACATTATATTTGCAGGCTCATTTCTAAATACAGTACTTTAAAAGCTATATTAAACAATCACATAAGTATTATTTTAATTAAATATCCTTTGAAACTATGCCTTTTCGGAATGTATTTGTAACAAAGATAATGTACTCTTAAAGGCAAGGGTTACTGTTTCTGCTTACATGTTGTAGACATAAGTTTAAGACTATTGTAAAAGATATTGTAGCAAGTACTGTTAGCTTGTTGTTGTCTTTTAATTACTCGTGTGTTTGCAATTCAAATATAATAACTAAGTTGACTGCATTAACAAACACCAGAAACAATAGACCCTCAGATACTTTCCCTTTTGACTGTTCATCTATAATATTCACCTATGAGACATCATAGCTCATAATGCTTTCAAGAGGCAAAATCAGGTAATACTTGACTCAGAGCTGCTGTAGAAAATGGCAACCTGGTGTCAAGATCTCTTTCCATCATATTTAGTCATACAGTCTAGTTCCAGGACAATATAATGCCCAATAATGTAGAATGTGAATAGGAGACACACAATGTAGCATTGTGAAACGTGTAATTAATATTAAATATTAATTTAAAGGGATTGGAAAACAGTATTACTTTATGAAAAACAGCATAATGCCCATTTAGCTTCCCATGAGAAGTCTCTTCTCTAGCCACTATTCTTGGGAAAGCTCTCATGAATTTGAAAAGATTTGATCTTAAGCTGGTTTAAACATTGCCATATGAATACCTGGTTCTTTTTTCTTTTTGGTTCTCCCTCTCTCTCTCTCTTTTTTCTTCTATACTTTTCTTTCTCGGTTTATGTTCTGCTTTTGAATTATTTTTTTCTTTCTTATCCAATGAATTTGTGATAAAGCAGGAACATAAAAACATGCTAAGAATGGTAGAAAGCCTTACTGTCAACAAATGTAAGCCTCTAATTCAATGCAGACATGATTCCTTATGCCACAATTTAGATCAAAGTATATTTCATTATTTGTATCATTTCTGAAATTCTTCATGAGTATCTTGCTTTTTTATATCCCTTAATATACTACAATCAACAAAAGCAGAAGAGAATGGCTGTAAGAATGGAAAACTAACTTCAATGAGAAACTGATTATATTCCACAAAGTAGCTGAAGTTGAATATTTGGATGTAATCTATTCAAGCCCTTACTCAGTTCACTTGCATTCTAATGCAAGTGAACTGAGCTGAATACATTTTGCCTTATCTGATTTGAGGATTGGGCTATTGTTTACCATAATAATCATTACAAAAATATAAGTAATTGATTAGAACAATAGAGAAAGCAGATTGGTCCTTAGAATTTTCTGCTGAAGATCTGATTTTTTTTAAAAAAAATCCAATTCATTCTTTTTGTTATGTCCTCATTAATTTATTCTTAATAATCTATCTAGCACTTCTCCTTGAAGTGTCTCCAGACACTTCAAGGAGAATAATAAATACAAAGGTATTTATGTATGAGCCATTAAAATGGAAGAATTTGACCTGACCACATGTAACATTTCTTTATCATAGAAATATTTGTGCACAATTATCAGTCTCCTTAGAGCTTAAAAATGGTTTATGTGACAATAATTTGCCAGAATATTTGAGAAGATTTAAGCAACCACTATTCCAGGGTGAAAAACAAACAGTATGAATAATCACTACATGACCTAATAATTCCACTTATCACCTCTACTGACAAGCAAACCATCCACCAACTACTATGTTTTATTACTATTCCTATTTGTTCCCCTTCTCTTCCCTTCCTAGAGACACAAGTAGTATCTTATATAAATGAGAAGTAAAGTGGGTGTTAGCACCATTTTGATCACACTGCATCTTCTCCACATTTCTTTACTCAAGAGCTTTGTTTAAGAATGTGAGATAATATAGAATCCTGAGCAACACTATACCATCAACACCACTGAAAATCATGGTGAAGGCTACTGAAGGCTACCAAGTGTTTCAGAAGGCTACTGAAGGCTACCAAGTGTTTCAGTAGAACAGTTTCCTTGTGCTTTTTTCCACATTTGTTATTCATCAGGATACTTGTCCCAGTTTCCTATGTTAAAATCAGGTCTGAAAATAGACTAAAATAAGATCTATAGATGTTGCCTCCAAAAATGCATGTAATAATACAGCAGTAACCACCTCCCAGAAAGAAGATATTAGCAACCAGCTGAAAATTGTTATGGACTTCCTGACTGAAGGCAGGATTGTTAAGGAGTACTTTTCACATCCATCTTTTCTTTCCTTTAGCTATTCTCTATGTTCTGGAGCCAAACAATCCTATCTGCTCAATGTTATCCATGATATCACTCATCTGTCCCAGGATTTTGGCCAAATCAAAAGTTCTTTTAGTAAAATAAGACAAGATAATGCTCTGAGTGTATCTGTAGACAAGTATAGAATTCCTTGTCTCTTTTTCTTTTGAAATACTACATCTTTTTCTTGTCCAAGTTGATGAAAGCCCTATTGAAAAACAACAACTGTGAAATATTTCTTTACTTGCCTTCACTGCCACAAAACTGTCCCAATAATTATTTCTTTTCTATGTTTGATTGGGAGATAATTCATAGTAGTCTCTAACTCTGAAGTAAATCATGGATTTAAAGTGAACTGCATTAGATGGGAAAGGTGGAATCCCAGAACAATATTAGGAAACAAAGAAGTTCTAATCATTCCAACAAGAAATTAATCTGCTACTTGATAGTCATCCAATTTAGCTATTTTATGTTCCGCTAGCATGTGTCTACAGATAGCTGTTACATAGACACACATGTTCACAAATATCTAAAATATTATAGGAGAAATACATGGAAAATAATCTTATATACAGTACTGATGTATTTTGAAGATCTCTTGTTTCCTTGGGGATCTTCAATAATTTATGTCAAGCCACACAGTATTGTAGGTGACAAATAGTTGTATCCCAAGTGAAATATTTTATATTTCCCATACAGAATTATTTTGAATGTGCACTTTGATAGAGCATTCTAAAGTTTATAGAGAATATATAGCATAAATATACAAACCAAATTAATTATAAATGCTTCTTTTATACCCAGATGAAAATATACTAGACTATTTAAAGTATACTAGACTATTTGTTTCCAGTCTTCCCAGAAGAATCTGGAGTTTTTGATATGAAAAGGATTATCAGGAATTATCAGGAGACATTTCAGTGACATTCTGCTGAGTTGACATGAGGTTCCCCCCCTCCTTTATTTTCTATAAAACCATTAAAGAATGATGTTGAAAGAAGATACCTCTTTGGGCTGTATGATCATTTCTTAGGTATCAAATGGATTGTTCCATCTCTTAACATGTAATAGGCTTTAAAATAGGTTCCATTTTTCTTCTCTAAAGGATTATTCACAATGTAATTGTGTGGTTGTAGTAAATTTCCACCAATACATTTTGCTTTGACAAAGAGATAGCTTTGGTTTTAATATGTTCAAGAATGGTCAAAGAGTCATTGAGGAATTTATTCTGTGTATAGCAAAACCTTATGTGCACAGAACTGAGTTTTGTGATGGAACTTCCTTTGTACTGTAATGTTATCTCTGCCCCATAGGCAGTTCTCTCAAATAGACCGTTCCCTACAGACATTTCTCTCAAAAGTTTTATTTTTCCAGAAGCTAATAAAAATTTGGCTTTTTGGGAAGGCCTCTGGGGATTGACTGTGAAATCATTGCCATCAGTACTAGTTTTGTTGTTACTGTGTGATCACTGTATTATTATTATTTTTATTATATGACTTTGTATTCACAATATTTGTACGCCACCTACAGTCCATCTGGATTGAAGCAGTAGATAAATCTCATAAGTAAATAAATAAATAAGCAAATAAATAAGCAAATGTATAAGCAAATAAACAAATAACTGTAAATCCACCCCAGCAAGGATCACTTTTGTATACAATCCTGCATTTCTGCTTCATTTGTCAGAATAGTACAGATGCTCCTTGGTTGTACTGATGTGCAAGATAGTCTAGGGATTAGAGAGCCTCTCTTGCATGGAATAGCATGAAATTATTTGGGGTAAAACTAGGGTTTGGTTGCTTGCAACACCCCATTATCCTTAGTAGGAAAACGCGCCATTATCACTGGTAGGAAAGGCTCTGTCTGATACAGGAGACACGCAAGGCTGATAATCAAAACTACCTTTATTTCATTAGAAAGCACTATGTGAAAACTTCAATTGATCAAAGTCAAATAGGCAATGGGGTCTAACATCCATCGGCAACTCCTGGTTTTGCTTAGCAAAACGTTGCTTACTATACACTAGAAGGGAACAGCAGGATGGACATGTATTAATATAACCAGGGCAGGTTGTATGATGTGTGTGAGTTCCGGCACCTTTTTCTTTTACAAAAAAAAGCACTGAATGTAACTATTTTTAAGTTCTGGGATTGTCTTTTCAGCGTATCATCCAGAAAGATAAGGTAAGAAGCAGGGATACAGCAGCATACTGACATGCATTGGAATGGAAATCTCAATCCAATCTCCTCGACTTACAACAGTTCATTTAATGACCGTTCAAAGGTACAACGGCACTGAAGAAAGTGACTTATGACCATTTTTCACACTTAGGACCATTGCAGCATCCCCATGGTCATGTGATTTACATTCGGATGCTTGACAACTGGTTCATATTTACGGTTGCAGTGTCCCGGGGTCTTCTGATCCCCTTTTGTGACCTTCTGACAAGGAAAGTCAATGGGAAGGCCAGATCCTCTTAACAACCATGTTCTAACTTAATAACTGCAGTGATTAACTTAACAGATGTGGCAAGGAAAGTTGTGAAATGGGGCAAAACTCACTTAAGAAATTTCTCACTTAGCAGCATAAATTTTGAGCTCAATTGCGGTCGTAAGTCAGGGACTACCTATAGATGATTGGAGAATTCAGTCACAACTTTACAATAGGGAACACAGTTAGAAGGGGAAGTACAGATTTCTGGGCAGAATTATTTGGTGAAATACATGATCAAACTATAAAAGAACTGCAAATATTTTTAAACCTGACAGTTCCTACAAAACATGGGAGGCACGTGACATCTGATAACGAACCACTAATGGTTTATCCACCTGTTCTATACTTGCTGAAAACTCATCATCTGGTATATTATTGGTATATATTGCAATAAACTCTCCTACACCAATTTAGTATTGTAAAGGATGGGGGTGTGGGTTCCATTTAGCAGAAAATGCAGAAAACACAGCACCAGGCCACAACATTATAAAATGCAAAGCAGAAAAATAAGAATGTAGAAAATGAAATAGTACTAAACTACCATGTAAATTAGAAACTTGAAACATTAAGAAGTTTTTGCCTACTTCAAAAATATATGAAATCAGACACCACAAAGATCTCTAAGGAAGACATTATTCAATTAGAGGGCCGCCATTGAAAAGGGTATTTCATAAACAGCCACCCACCTGGAGAGACATAGAGCATGGTATTAGATTAGGGTTTACATCATAATTTGACACGGTTTAGCTCAATGAACTACAAAATTGCTGTTAGTAAAATGGCTATTTCTCACAATCATTCACGCATGTTTATATGCATATATGCCAGAGATATGTGACTAAGTGTTGAAAAAAGAAACAAGAAAATAGGAGTACGGATTGGGCTATCAGTCTGTTAATTTCTAGAAACTTTGAACTAAACCTAAAGAATTTCAGTTCAAGCAACTCTTATATTAACAAAGGTTTAACTGGCATCCTCAAAAAGATCAAAGATAAATATAAAACTGGAACAGTTGTCAGCAGGGATGAATAACAAAAAATAACTTTCCCAAATAGGATAAATTAGTAGGGAGCTAGAATACTTCTCCTATGGGATAAATTGTGACCAGATAGATAGATTGAGCATACGGTGAACATATATTAGAAGTCACAATAGACAAAATATATATAAAACATTGGCATGAAAATCCAAGCAAAGAAATGTGTTCCTCTTTTGTTCTTCTTCACCCTCCCTCCCATTTTGCCATGTTCAACCTCAAAATGATCCACTAAAGATGAAAACGGAGATTTCAGATTGATAAAATGTATATATAGCTAAATAATGGACTTTGGTGCTGCCAAGTTGGGGATGCCCTTTTGATATTGTTTTACTATTGTTGAAATTTAGTAGGGTGTATCTATGAGTGGCTACTAGTTTTGATGGTTGCATATACTGCCTCTTGAGTCACAGGCAGAAGGCCTTAAATATTGCCAGTTGCTGGAGAGCCAGAGCAGAAGAGAACTTTTGTGCATATGTTGTGTTTTTCAATTCTCAGAATCCTTTGGAAGACCACTGTGTGACACAAAATGCTGAACTACATGGAACTTTGATAAGACCCAAGGCACTCCTTTGGTTCTTGCAATTGATGGCTATGTGAAATTGACCTAATTAGGTATATGTGTGAATTATCCAGTCTTTCTGAATTGTCTTATTTTTCAGATTGTGGTGGTAGTAAGATCGCCATGTCATTGATACAGTTTGTCATACTGTACAATAAAATTCATTTTGCATAGCTCAGAATGACGTTCCATAACATAATAGATTATCCTGGCAGAGTTCCAGTTATATATATGTACACATACATAAATGTGTGTTTGTGTGTGTCATCATTAAAAAATAAAATAGAGTTAAAGCTTTTATCTTAATTTCAGTGATCAACATATATTATGAATACAAATCCTGTTATTCAATATTATAGCGAATTTGTCACTTTGACTGTATTACATATATTTCTAAATCTATTTCATTCATTTACTAGATATGTTCTTCAAATGAATATTTTTTCTTTTAGCTTATATTCATATTAGCCCTGACATTTAGCTATATGGTTTAGGTGTTTTCTTGCCAAATGGCTGTTATAGAAGCACAAGGACTTTAGATAAAAGCTTTTTGTCTAGCTTTCCATCAATTATTTCTTTGAGAAAAGTTTGCAAATTCTATTGTGTTTCTGGATCTATAAATATGGGCTACAGAAAAAATCTTAAGTGGAATATTTTCAAGTCTATTTTGTGGGGGGAAAATCTGCAGTTTTAAAATTTGAAATGAAAGAATTGCAAGTTATTATTTATTTTGTTAATATATAGGCAGAATAGATGTTACTGTAAAGCTATCACAACAAAGAAGAGATTTAATATATAGAAGTGCTCTTTTCCTAACTCCACAGACATCTGAATTAATTCCAATTGAAGATGAAATTAATATTTAAATTTACTTTCAAATTTAAAGTTTCTAGATCAGCTTTTTAAACTTCCAGATCCATAGCAATTCTCATACTGATTTATTACCTCTGAGACTTAGTGCTTAATTATAGGCCTTTATGGCTTTTGATAATAGTGTCCCTTTTATGCACCTTTTTTAATGTCCATTCAGTCATGTCTGATTCTCAGAAACTTCCTGGATAAGTCTTTTGGCAAGTTTTTTTTTCCAGAAATGGTTTGCCATTGCCTCCTTCCTGGAGCTGAGACAAGAAGACTGGCCCAAGATCACCCAAGTGGCTTTAAGCCAAAAGAGGGACTAGAACTCAGTGTCCTGGTTTTTAGCCTGATGTGGCTCTTATGCACCTATTTTGTAATGCCTAAACAAAATAAATATATAAAGAGAAATTATACTGTTCATTATATCTCAGCCACATGCCCCTCTCCATCCTATCTTCTTATTGGACAGAGAGAAACAATTAGAGAGTAACAGGACCTTCCCACCCCCCACTGTATTTGATGTTAGTTTTTGTTTTTACATTAACTTCAGTATTCCACTTTTTTGCATCTAATCTCAGAATATTGACCATGGATATCATTTACTCTCCAGTCCTCAACAACCCTATAAAATAAGGCTGAAAGAAAGAGGTCTACTGTAAGTTCAGCCATACGTACCAAGTCAAATTTGCTTCTTACTTTGTTTTGTGGCTTTATTTATCTGGTGACATATACCAAAGATACATCATTTTATTAAAAAAATTCTCTTTAAGATTATAACAGCATGTAAATTTCAATCCTTTCAACCACATATTCTCTAACTTCATCCATTTATTTATTGTAAACAGTTTTTTTGGTCCATTTTATCACTCAATTTTTTTCATTTCTTTTGAATTTCAATAGACATTTATACATTTTATCAATAACATCTTCATCGTTTGTACTCAGTTTTATTTAAAACTCACTCTTGCAATGCTCAAAACCAAAAATTCTTTTATCTATTAAATCTTTCTAGTAATTACACATAAAGCCATTAACAAGTGTATTATTGCCAGATTTTCTCTTGATTTTATTTTGCATTGTTCTTACAAAATTCTAGTTTTCATATGTCACAATAAGTTAGTCATTTGTGTTCACTTATTATTTCTTTTCTATACAATGCTACTTGTGCTGAAAGCCATTAAGGTGTTTTCAAGCACAAGCTGGGTTTATATCCATATTCTTAATATGGCTTGTCTAACAAAATGATTTTTTAAAATCTGCGCTAACTTTTGTTTTATTGTACCATATATATCTATGCCATCCAAATCTCAATTCATATCCTTCTAATTCCAAATACCTATTGTTTCTCAGCAACATCCACTCTTTCATCCAAACTAAACAGCAAGCTAATTTCAAATCGGGTAACCCCAATCCTCTTCATCAATATTATATCTTACAACACTTTATATTTAATTCATGTTTTTCCCCCTGCACAAATTTAGTTACCATAAATGCTTTAAAAAGTCAAATAAAAGTTATATATATATACAAAGAGAGAGAGAGAGAGAGAGTTCATTTAATCCATTTATTTATTATTTATTCATTCATTTAATCCATTGTATTGCCACCTGCTGAGCCACTTATGGAGGGTTAACACAATAAAAAAAATTACTGGGAGGAGCAAATCAAAAGTTTTATACCATTTCTGGTGCAGTGGGTCCACTTATAAGTCAAAGCCTGCTGGAACAATCAAATTTTAAGCTCCTTCCTGAAGCCACCTAGGTCAGAACTATATGAATAATATTCCACAACAGAGAAGGTATGACTCCTTCATCCCAAAGTAGCATTGTTTAATTGATGAGCTCAGATCCTGAAAACCTGGTCAGATTTTATAAGCAGGAGTATGCCATAAATATCTAGGACCTGTGCTATGAAGGATAGATGATCACTAGCACCTTGAATTGTACCAGAACTCCTACTGTAATCATGGCACCTAACAAAGTTACGGTGTTAAATGAGTTTACTATTTGCACAGGGGCAGCCCAATAGCTCAGTGGTTAAAATCTGAGCATGTCAGCTGGAATGTCTGGGTTCATAACCTAAGTGCTCATGATGGGGTGAGCTCCCATTAGTCATCCCAGCTCCTGCCAAACTAGCAGTTTGAAAGTATGCAAATGTGAGTAGATAAATAGATACTTCGGTAGAAAGTTACAGCATTCTGTACTTTCATACTGGCCACAGAAATGTCTCTCAGACAATGCAGGCTCCATCAGCTGAGAATCAGAGATTGGTCAGGGAAAACCTTTAAGCCTTTTAACCATAACTATTGCAACATTTTGGACCATTTGTAGCTTCTTAATAGTTCCCTGTAAAGCACATTGCAGTAATCCAGCTGTATTGTAAAAAGTATGAGTGACTGTGAGAAGGATATCCTGCTAGAATTGGTGCAAAGATAAATCTGTGGAAAGACCCTCATGACCATAGACTACTATCTACTCTTTGGCCAACATCTCTTGGCCAACATGCTCTTCAAACAGCAACTGTGAGTCCAAGGGTGACATCAAATTGCATACCAACTTCGTTTGGATAAGTGCTATCCCATCCAGAGTTACAGATGGAAGCTCCCTGGCAATAAATAGCCCACATACCCATAGCCATTTGGTTTTACTAAGGATGTTGTAAGCAAGATCCCAACAACCTCCAGATACTGTGACAGAACTTTGACAGCATCACTTGGTCAACTTAAAGGTTGAGAAGTATAACTGTTATCATTGTAGGAGAAGGAGTTGCAGAACCTGGGGGCTGCTGTACTGGTGAAACTTAGTAGTGGGTGCTTTTGGCCAGCTGAGCCAGGAAAGAAAGGTGAATCTTCAAGAACATGTTCCTACTTAAGTACCCAAAACTAAGGATCACTTATCTCCAAACCTGTTTAACCTATTTACCCTCAATGCATGGAATTTTTAATTATCTTCAGGAAGGAAGATCTTAGCTACCCATTACATCCGCTACAGGAGAACAGTCTACCATATTAGAAGTCCCCTCCCCCCTGAAAAGGTTAGGATTTCTGCTCTTCCTGTTCTTATCTCTTGCAGGAAATTAACTCATATATGGTGAAAGAGATACCTAGCGAAAGGAAGTCTCTAGTTTTTCACTATCCTGTGAAGTTTTTACTGCTGGACAAAGTGGACTGCTCTGACTGGCAATGTTATTAGTAGGGGCATTCATTCAATAGACTGAATACAAAGTGGATGCTAATCTTGTGAAGAATCCAACAGACAACTTTGTCATTTCTGGAAGCAAACTTGATTTTAGGGTAGAAGAAGCTGAGCCTACCTAACTTCAGACTTCCAAGAATAGCCCCAACACATACAGTTGCCATATTAAAAATGCAGTCTCTCTTGGAGCCTCTTATTCTAACTATACAACAAAGGCCAACTCAATCCTATATCAAGAACACACCTATAAATGAATCCATAAATGTGACAACAAAACATCTGTTACATCTGTGGAACTCAAAATGGGAGAATGGGCAATAATAAGCAAAGGTGATGCAGTATGAATATATGTTGGCAGGTCCTTGAGTTAAACCCTATCTTTACATAGGCACGAATGGTTTGGGACTGGCTGTCACTAGTCCAATAGGAGACCTGGAGGTTTCTGTATCTCTTTACTGCCACCTAGTGCCATCTATTCTTTTGCAATCCAGATATACTAATCCTAAACTTAATAAATAATGTTTGATTCAGTAACTCACGGCATAGAAAATAAAGAAAAGAATGGAGGGTGAAGGAATATTTGAAATAAATCTGTGTACAGTCCAAATGTATAATCATCTCAGATGAAATAGAGGGAGTCAAAAAGAATTTGTGCTCCTCAGAACCCTTTGCCACTGTAGCCCCACCATTTTCTCAATAATCTTTAGTAAAAAGAGAATGTTAAAGATGGGACGAGAGTTTTGTCCAAAGTGAACTTGGAAGTCATACCGGTAGTAGNCTTTGATAAGACCCAAGGCACTCCTTTGGTTCTTGCAATTGATGGCTATGTGAAATTGACCTAATTAGGTATATGTGTGAATTATCCAGTCTTTCTGAATTGTCTTATTTTTCAGATTGTGGTGGTAGTAAGATCGCCATGTCATTGATACAGTTTGTCATACTGTACAATAAAATTCATTTTGCATAGCTCAGAATGATGTTCCATAACACAATAGACTATCCTGGCAGAGTTCCAGTTATATATATGTACACATACATAAATGTGTGTGTGTGTGTGTGTGTGTCATCATTAAAAAAATAAAATAGAGTTAAAGCTTTTATCTTAATTTCAGTGATCAACATATATTATGAATACAAATCATGTTATTCAATATTATAGCGAATTTGTCACTTTGACTGTATTACATATATTTCTAAATCTATTTCATTCATTTACTAGATATGTTCTTCAAATGAATATTTTTTCTTTTAGCTTATATTCATATTAGCCCTGACATTTAGCTATATGGTTTAGGTGTTTTCTTGCCAAATGGCTGTTATAGAAGCACAAGGACTTTAGATAAAAGCTTTTTGTCTAGCTTTCCATCAATTATTTCTTTGAGAGAAGTTTGCAAATTCTATTGTGTTTCTGGATCTATAAATATGGGCTGCAGAAAAAATCTTAAGTGGAATATTTTCAAGTCTATTTTGTGGGGGGGGGAAATCTGCAGTTTTAAAATTTGAAATGAAAGAATTGCAAGTTATTATTTATTTTGTCAATATATAGGCAGAATAGATGTTACTGTAAAGATGTTACTATTGTGTAAAAGCACAGCAAAGAAGAGATTTAATATATAGAAGTGCTCTTTTCCTAACTCCACAGACGTCTGAATTAATTCCAATTGAAGATGAAATTAATATTTAAATTTACTTTCAAATTTAAAGTTTCTAGATCAGCTTTTTTAACTTCCAGATCCATAGCAATTCTCATACTGATTTATTACCTCTGAGACTTAGTGCTTAATTATAGGCCTTTATGGCTTTTGATAATAGTGTCCCTTTTATGCACCTTTTTTTATGTCCATTCAGTCATGTCTGATTCTCAGAAACTTCCTGGATAAGTCTTTTGGCAAGTTTTTTTTTCCAGAAATGGTTTGCCATTGCCTCCTTCCTGGAGCTGAGACAAGAAGACTGGCCCAAGATCACCCAAGTGGCTTTAAGCCAAAAGAGGGACTAGAATTCAGTCTCCTGGTTTTTAGCCTGATGTGGCTCTTATGCACCTATTTTGTAATGCCTAAACAAAATAAATATATAAAGAGAAATTATACTGTTCATTATATCTCAGCCACATGCCCCTCTCCATCCTATCTTCTTATTGGACAGAGAGAAACAATTAGAGAGTAACAGGACCTTCCCATCCCCCACTGTATTTGATGTTAGTTTTTGTTTTTACATTAACTTCAGTATTCCACTTTTTTGCATCTAATCTCAGAATATTGACCATGGATATCATTTACTCTCCAGTCCTCAACAACCCTATAAAATAAGGCTGAAAGAAAGAGGTCTAAGTTCAGCCATACATACCAAGTCAAATTTGTTTCTTACTTTGTTTTGTGGCTTTATTTATCTGGTGACATATACCAAAGATACATCATTTTATTAAAAAAATTCTCTTTAAGATTATAACAGCATGGCAGCAAGATTACTGATTGCTCAAAACTGGATACTTGAAGGATCAATCTCAAGAAAAATTTATCTTGGTATGGAGAAGATGGATAGATTATATTAAGAGAAAGTATGAAGTGATTAATTATCATATAGCTTTTGAATAAATATTTTTCTTTTCTAATATTTTTTATATATTTAATATAATTTATATATATATATTATAAGTTTATTATTGTATGTTAGAGTTAAAGTAT